>NC_057808.1:283699392-283841497 GCF_018294505.1 Triticum aestivum | reverse complement strand
GATATCGCCTATTCTTCTCGATACTTCTTGCATTAGAGTAGTGTAGCATGTTACTACTTTCGGTTAATCCTATTCTGCTGCATAACCTGTCATTGTTGCTACAGTTGTTACCCTTACCTGCTATCCTACTGCTTAGTATAGGATGCTAGTGTTCCATCAGTGGCCCTACACTCTTGTCCGTCTGCCATGCTGTACTACTGGGCCGTGATCACTAGGGAGGTGATCACGGGTATATACTATATACTTTATATACATGACACATGTGGTGACTAAAGTCGGGTCAGCTCGTTGAGTACCCGCAAGTGATTCTGATGAGGGGGCTGAAAGAACAGGTGGCTCCATCCCGGTAGAGGTGGGCCTGGGTTCCTGACGGCCCCCGACTGTTACTTTGTGGCGGAGCGATAGGGCAGGTTGAGACCACCTAGGAGAGAGGTGGGCCTGGCCCTGGTCGGCGTTCACGGATACTTAACACGCTTAACGAGATCTTGGTATTTGATCTGAGTCTGGCCATTTGGTCTATACGCACTAACCAACTACGCGGGAACAGTTATGGGCACTCGGCGTCGTGGTATCAGCCGAAGCTCTTTTTGACGTCAGCGACGGAGCGGCACGCGCCGGATTGGACTGGAACGCCTGCTAGGCTAGGTCTGCTTCCGACCGCCCTCGCTACATGCAGGTGTGCAATGGGCGATGGGCCCAGACCCCTGCGCCATAGGATTTAGACCGGCGTGCTGACCTCTCTGTTGAGCCTAGGTGGGGCTGCGACGTGTTGATCTTCCGAGGCCGGGCATGACCCAGGAAAGTGTGTCTGGCCAAATGGGATCGAGCGTGTTGGGTTATGTGGTGCACCCCTGCAGGGAAGTTTATCTATTCGGATAGCCGTGTCCCTCGGTAAAAGGACGACCCGGAGTTGTACCTTGACCTTATGACAACTAGAACCGGATACTTAATAAAACACACCCTTCCAAGTGCCAGATATAACCCGGTGATCGCACTCTAACAGGGCGACGAGGAGGGGATCGCCGGGTAGGATTATGCTATGCGATGCTACTTGGAGGATTTCAATCTACTCTCTTCTACATGCTGCAAGATGGAGGCTGCCTGAAGCATAGTCTTTGACAGGATTAGCTATCCCCCTCTTATTCTGGCATTCTGCAGTTCAGTCCACCGATATGGCCCTTTACACATATACCCATGCATATGTAGTGTAGTTCCTTGCTTGCGAGTACTTTGGATGAGTACTCACGGTTGCTTTCCTCCCTCTTTTCCCCCTTTCCATTCTACCTGGTTATCGCAATCAGATGCTGGAGTCGAGTAGCTAGAGATCCCGAGGATGATTCTACATGGAGTTCGGCTTCGAGGAGTAGTTAGGAGGTCCCAGGCACGAGGCCTTGCCTTTTCGATCGTTGCTACTTTTGTGCTAGCCTTCTTAAGGCAAACTTGTTTAACTTATGTCTGTACTCAGATATTGTTGCTTCCGCTGACTCGTCTATGATCGAGCACTTGTATTCGAGCCCTCGAGGCCCCTGTCTTGTATTATGATGCTTGTATGACTTATTTATGTTGTAGAGTTGTGTTGTGATATCTTCCCGTGAGTCCCTGATCTTGATCGTACACATTTGCGTGCATGATTAGTGTACGATTGAATCGGGGACGTCACAGTAGGCGCGCCCCCTACCTCATGGCCTCCTCCTTTGTTTCTTGACGTAGGGTCCAAGTCTCCCGGATCATATTCTTCCTAAAAATCACGTTCCCGAAGGTTTCATTCCGTTTGGACTCCGTTTGATATTCCTTTTCTGCGAAACTCTGAAATAGGCAAAAAACAGCAATTCTGGGATGGGCCTCCGGTTATTAGGTTAGTCCCAAAAATAATATAAAAGTGAATAATAAAGCCCAATAATGTCCAAAACAGTAGATAATATAGCATGGAGCAATAAAAAATTATAGATACGTTGGAGACGTATCATTGTGGCGTTGGAGTTTCTCTTGGATCCTGAAAAGATGAGTAGTCAGTAACTTGATTGGAGCAACAAGTTACAGCAGCAAACCTGTTACACAAATATATTTTTGAAAATGTACCTGCTATGCAATTCAAATTCCAATTCGATCCTGAAAACTTGAAGTTGGAAAGATGATTACAGCAACAAGTTACAGCAGCAAACCAGGTAAACAAGGAAGTTTCTGAAAACATACCTGTTGTGCCAACGGAGTTTCAGTTGGATCCTACAAACTTGAATGTTAGCAATCAATAAATAAAGTTTTGCAAGAGCCATAAGAAACTAACATCAAACTAGTAAAACTAACCGGTTTTGGCAACGTATTTAATTACACATGAACTAGTAAAACTAACAAGTTCTTGGCAACGTATTAAAGTAACAAGTCGATACCGTTTACCAGCAACACAGACATCTGTAAATTTCTTTGATCTAAGCAAAATAATTCCAACACATATATAAGTTAAAAAGACGGTGTCCCTCATATAAACCTGACAGTTGTCTATCTATGAACATGCAAACATTACTAGTGCTACAAGTGATAACAACAAACCATTTAAACAAACAGGGTATCAGAACGTAAATTACACGTGAATTCTGCTGCACCCTAGAAGTACATATGACCAGCTATCTACGTGCTTAAGTAGCTATTTAAGTTCAGGCAAACAGGTAATTCTTAATAGTAGGTATCAAACACATAGATAGGCGCAGTCTATAATAGGATTAACAGGCTATGTCATTATGTAATCAGTAGCAAACTAAATTTAGCCAAGCAACGTAATTGAACAATTTTGCAATAAGTGGCTAACTAAAATTCCAAGAAGCAGATAACTAAACTTACGCTAGCTCTTTGTACAGGCACACTGCAACTTCTTTTTCGCTTACAAGGTTCTACGAAGGAGTCCATGGCATCAATTGCTTGGATATGCAGTCCCAATACTTCTTTCTTCCCACGCTGCATTGGTAAGTCGAATGGTTAATCTGGTAAGATGGTGCGTCCTTGATATGTTATATGAGGACGTGTAGTCAGACTAGTTGTAGCCACACACATCACACTGGTTTTTACTGTATATTTCATGCGATTACATTTGGCATATCGAGATCTAAGCAATCTACAATAGGATGAAAAGACTGGCATCCTTCACATTATTGGCGAACTTAGTTCATAGAAAACAAGCAATTCAACCATTCTATGGGTAAATCAAAAGCGCCACTAGAATATTTTTCACTACCCCAATCATACACACAAAAAGGGGCGACGCCACCATAGGGGCTGGTATGGGCGGCCGCCTCGGGTGGCTGGAAAGTGTGCACCTAGTTTGATTCGTCCAGGTTGGCCGAGGCTAGTTTTGTTCGGCCCAACGCACAAGCAGGCAATGTAAAAAATGAAGAAAAATGTTTCAATTTGGATGGGCCAATAACGTAAGTGCAAGGCAGGCCCTATAGCAGGCTCGCGGCCCAAACGAGCGCCTCCCATATCGATCAACAGTGGGAAAAATCCCAATTCGTTCGCTCCAGTCTCCAGTCTGGTTCGCTCCTAACCTAGCCACCGATGGACAGACCGACACAGCACTTCCTCGCGCCCTCGTTGGAGGGCGGTTGCCGTGCTTCAATCGAACGGAAGGACAAGAAGATGAAGATCCAACCCTGGGTGTAGCCTGCGTGGGAGGTAGCAGCGGCAGCACGGGCATGGCATCGAGCTTGCGCAAACGGACAGTCGCAGCTTGCAAGAGTAGCATGCGCAACGAGCAGGTACATCACATCCCTGATTATATCTAATTCAACTGTTCAATTTTTGGCCAATAGTTAAAGCTGACGGTGTTGTAAAACTGCTTGTATGTAGGGAATCTATGAGAAAATGAAACCAACTTCTGCTTATTTTATAACTCCCCCAATCAATACTGAACTGACTGAATCTGATGTATCTAATCAAGTTTCCGGTGCAAACATACAAGCTCATGTTGTTCTTGAGCCTGAAGTGTCTAATGAACAGACTGCTAATGAAGGATTTGATGCAAACATTTTACATGCTCCTGGTGATGAACATATAGTGTCTAATTAGGATCTAATGCAAGCATTTTGCAAGCTCCCATTGAAGGATTTAGTGTCTAATGATGATCTGCTATGTTTTGAGAGACATAGAGATTTGCAGGCATTGATGACAAGCAAATTATAGTACATTTTCATGGCTTGAGGAAACATCGAGGCCATCTACCAGAAAGTCCCCGTATCATGACAACGTAGCATAAATACTTTTCTAATCTGTTGTTTGAAACTATTGGCATACTTGTGCAGGATAGATATATTGATATGCAGTTTGCGCACTGGTTATAGGTGCAATTACACTTCGATATTTTCAGCCAGAGAACGAATAATTCAAGCAGGTACAGACCATGTTAGTAGTCCTTGTACACCATGTTGCATTATGTGTTTTTTAGTGCTTGCATCATTTAGTGTTTTATAATCTGAACTACTTTGGATCATTAGCTGCTTTTCAAAGTGCATGTAGCTTCTCATTTCTCAAGTTATGTTGATTTCCGGAGTGCAAGTGCCTTCGTATTTTTTAAGTTAAATGTTCGCCCCTAGTAACTTGAATTCGTGGACCCGCCACTGCACACAAATCATACATGCATGCCAGTACAAATTAAATGAAATGCACAGACTTACGCTAGCTCGTTGTACAGGCTCACTGCAGCTCTGCTTGCGCTTGGGATGTTCCATGTACAAGTCCATGTTACCACTTGCTTGGATGTGCAGGCCTTGTGCTCCTTGCATCCCCCTCTGCATTTTTGACACGGCGAATGGTTGATCAAATAAGAGGAATCGACCTTGCTGTTGTACCGGAGGACAGATACTTACAAGGTTATATGGGTGTGCAGGATGTGTACCAGATCCCGTAGCGCCGTCATGCTTCGGTAAAAAATGGTTTTGCTTGTTTCAGATGATATCTCCATAAGAAATAAGAGTTAAAGTCAGAGTTGCATAGGCGTGTAAGCTAAGAGAGTAGTGATAGGATATCCAAACATCGTCGGAACAGTGCACAAGGGAGTGATGTGTGGATACCTAGTTCGGGTCGGCGTTTGGGCATGCTCGCCTAGCTAGAGTGCGGGTCACTTCAGAGCCATTGAGGGTGATGCGCTGGCGTTGGCTGGCCGCGCACGGATGCAGATCTTGTGTGGCAGCGGAGCGCTACGGTGCGGTGGACGAGACCGTTGGTGAAGCCCCAACGGCCTCGGGGGCGGAGGTGCGATGATGTGCTCGGTGAAGTAGCCCCGATGAGGTGGGAGACGGCGTCGGTGAAGCTCACCTGATGCGGTGGAAGTCAGTGTCTGTGAGGCACGTCGGATGCGGCGGCCGACATTGTCGGTGGACCACCCGGTGCGGTGGACGAGGGCATAGATGAGGTAGCTCTGGTGCGGTGGTGAAGCACGACCGTCGTCTTCGTCGTCGTCGTCCGGCACAGAGGTGGTGAAAGAGACGAGACGAGGGGAGATTCGAACTTTGCTTGGGTTGGCAGCGAATTGGGGATTTGAGCAATCTGGGCGCGGAAGGGGGCGATGGAGAAGGGAGATTTTGCAGGGCTGGAATTGGGGCCGCCAGATATTTCAATCCGAAACATGGAAGCGCGAACTTATTTTGTCGTCGTCGTTTTTTATGGGGGAGGGGGAGGGAGGGGGGTGGGTGGGACGCAGCTTCGGTGCCTTAAAGGCACCTGCCTTTGGGTCACTGACATGTGGGCCAGCCACCTGTTGGGCCCACATGTCATTGACACAAAGGTAGGTGCCTTAAGGCACCGAAGCATCGTCCGGGTGGGTGGCTGGGTGCTAAGCCACCGTACGACACACGCGACCACCACGACACAACCCTGGTCTGCCTGGTGCGCCTACATTTGGGAGGAGATTTGAGAGATCAAACGAATCTTCTTTCATTTGCAAACGAATCTGTATGTATTACCATGCCCGTGTTTTCCTTGCAAATAATTAGTCATTCAAAACGAGATACTATAAATTAATTAATGAGGAGTTATTTAAAAAACGAAACGGTATCCACGCTAACGTGGATTAGAGTGTGTGTCACATAATTAGTTATTTGAATTAGAGTGTGTGTCACATAGCGATCTCCAATTCTAACGTGGATTTCGCATTTCACTGTATCCACGCTACTTTTTTAATACAGATTCATATGTATATGATGAACACCATGGTAGTGAGAAAACTTTTGGATGGATTCAAACATATGACCTACAAAAATAGCACAACAATCGAGTCCGTCAACTTTTCCAAACCTAGTATGGCACGAATTCGAAATAATTACCCATATGCATGGTCCTCGGTTCAAATCTTACAATGTACACCGAATTGAAACATCGATATTAAGTCTAGTCTATCTACATTCAAATGTTGTTTTTAGCCCCCCCCCCTCGGCACACACGCTACATACTTCCTGTATCGGTCAATCTTCCTCTCCTAACCACCTTAGGAAGCTATCGGTTTCCGACACACGTTCATTATTTCTCTCCATGTTTCGATCTCTAACTCTCTCAACTATACAACCCCCTTTTTCCACTCTATTACCAAATGTATTTACCTCACACACCCGCCATTGCACCCCATGCCGAGCTCTCTCTCTCTCTCTCTCTCCCTCCCACCCTCTCTCTTTAGATACATGCATTGCCTATCTAGCCCCCAACCTCTCGTGCGCACGCACGCACGTTGTCTATCTAGGTCACTCCCTCGAGACCATCTCACTCTTTCTTCCGCACGGCGGGCCACACTCGCTCAATCTCGCTCTCTTTATCTGAGCCTCGATTAACCTCGTTTTCTTTCACACACAAATGATATATCTCCCTGTTCAGGCCTCGATCGACACACTTTATACTCTCTCACGTAGATTGTCTATCTAGGTCAGTCCATCTAAGCCGCCCCCACTCTTTCGACCTCATGGCGGGCCACGCTCGCTCAATCTCTCTCTCTCCCTCCCACTCTCTCTGTTTCTCTTTGTATGTCTCGATTGACCTCGCTCTTTCTCGGACACAAACGATATATCTCCATGTTTGAGCCCAATTCGACATATTCATATTGTATACTCTCTCACGCACATTGTCTATCTAGATCACTCTCTCCAACCCGTATCACTCTTTCGATCGCACGATGACCCACACTCGCCCAATCTCTCTCCCTTTATATATGTAATCAAATGACCTTGCTTCCTCCCACGCGCAAAATATATCTACATGTCTGTGACTGGATCATCTCTCAAGCTCTATCTTACAACCCTCACCCTTCCCAAAAGCTCAATCGGAAAATATCTCTCCAGAGCATATATATCTTTTCAATGAACGCCGGACCACACTCACTTTGTCTCTCTATCTATATGTCTCTCGATTGACCTCGCTTTCTCACACCGTATCTTCCACACGTTGAAGCTACCTCTCCATCCCTCGCAAAGCCGGAGCTATTTACATTGCGAGGGGGACTCCAACCTTGGATTAATTTGTGTAGGCATTTGTCCGGTGGTAGATTATATTTTCGTAGCATTCGACCCAGAACTACTCCAAACACCGTTGCAACCCCCGCACCTCCCCCAATTGATTTCCCTCTGGCTCGGTCATCGCTCTCTCGCACGTCCTTTCTCGCCTTCAACGTCGCACCATGGTATTATTGCAAAAAACTCTGATTATTACAAATAAGCTACAAAACTACACACCGATAGTCCACTTGGAATGGAACAAATTCGACCCACAAATTAAAGTGCCACAAACTACACGCCAAGGGGCCCACCTGTCATGAAACAAATTTGGACCCATATACAAATTAAAAAATAAAGGACGAGGATCGAACATGCGACCAGGACCTTCAAGCCGCACGTCAATAGGCAACATACGCAGAACAACAATGTTTGTTGTACCCCCCTTTCTTCATATAATGTTTTTATATTACCACAGCCTATTTAATGGATAACATGTAATATTATTTTTAGTACATTAGTGGGATCGGCTCGTTGGCACGTACTATTCGCCTTCACTTACTGGTGGGTTCCATGTGTGCTCTCTCTCTCTCTCCTCCCCTTCTGCGTTTAGACGCACGGGCAAACATGAAGAACTCGCGGGCGATGTTGCCGTTGACCATATCTGGACGCGTTCACAAGTTACGGCACCAGTTTCACGTACTAGTAGTACTAGTCAATGTGTACGTGCAATGCACGTTAATTTTGAAATATATTAAGTGCATGCGGATATTAAGTAGGATACTATTTGCGTGTTATTATGTGATTAGCACTATTTTTGGCATGAAATTAACTGCATGCTAAACATGTTGAGCGCTCGACATTGAAGCAGTCTAGGTCGTTGGATGAGAAGGAATACATGTGGCTTGATGACGTTTTATATTTAATTTGATACGGCTCTAGCAGAACATTCAATCGATCAAACCGTAGATTTCATTCAGTCTGACTCCGACTTTACATTCATATGACGAACGATCTAAAATAAACGGAAATGATAAACGTTTGGATTTTAAGCATGGCAATCCGAACGTTTTTCATGGCAAATTTAGATTACGCGGCGGCGGGGGGGGGCGTCTTGCGGTGGGAAAGGGCTCCTCTGCCGTGCTCTGTGTGTCGTCGGGCCACTGACCGACGGCGACGGCGACGGCAGCGTCTTGCGCCGTTGTTGGCGTACTCTTGGACGTTGGTCCTAGCTTCAAGGAAGGCCACAATGTTCTGGACTTCGGTCTCCAGGAGCGAGTCAACTGGCGAGAGGAGGCGACTGGCGTTGGTGCAAGGAAGCAGTCGACGGCGGCCATCCATGCCGTTGAGGGGGGCACTAGCACCCGCGCGGGTGTCGGTGTGCACGGGCACCGGCACGGGTGTCGATGTCAAAACCGGCGGATCTCGGGTAGGGGGTCCCGAACTGTGCGTCTAAGGTCGATGGTAACATGAGACAGGGGATACAATGTTTACCCAGGTTCGGGCCCTCTCTATGGAGGTAATACCCTACTTGCTGCTTGATTGATCTTGATGAATTTGAGTATTACAAGTTGATCTACCACGAGATTGCAATGGCTAAAACCCTAGAAGTCTAGCCTGTATGACTATGATTATGAGTCTTCGCCTCTACAGACCTAGCCCTCTGGTTTATATAGACACCGGAGGGATCTAGGGTTACATAAGGTCGGTTACAGAGAAAGGAATCTTCATATTCGGTCGCCAAGATTGCCTTCCACGCCAAGGAGAGTCCCATCTGGACACGGGTAGAGTCTTCGGTCTTTTTATCTTCACAGCCCATCAGTCCGGCCCATGGCCAACAGGCCGGACGCCCGAGGACCCCTTAGTCCAGGACTCCCTCAGTAGCCCCCGAACTAGACTTCAATGATGAGGTGTCCGGCGCGCAGATTGTCTTTGGCATTGCAAGGCGGGTTCCTCCTTCGATGACTTCAAAATGATGTATTCGGCCTTCCATTTAATGTCGTACCCCTCGGCTTCTGTGTATCAACAACTTCAGCTTCCACGTGTCAAGCGAATGCGAGAGGTCAGGGTATTTTTGCAGATAACACCCCGGCCGAGCGAGGACGAGTGTCTATTTAAAGAGATTGGATCTCAGATCCATTCGGCACCACGCGGGAAAATCCTCAGAGATTTCTAGGAAAGGCCACTCCAACATGGCTAACCCTCCCAGCTCCTTCTCCCATCCCAGCGGCCCAGAAAAAGGCGAGTGGGAGAGGTGCTCCGTATCCCATGGTCAGCTGGAGAAGCTGCAAATGCAGGGATTTTTTCCTCCTGCGGATTTGGTCCCTGTTCGAGCAGGATTGACCTTCTTCAATGGCGGGGCTCAGGCTGAAAATTTCCCCAATTCATCCAGGGGGAACGAGTGTGCTTCGTCCCTTATCTGCTAAGAGGCGTCGGATTTCCAATTCATCCATTCCTCCGAGGGCTTCTGGAGTACTATGGCCTCCAACTGCACAACTTTACCCCAGCCTCCATCCTGCATATCGCGGGTTACGTCGCCCTTTGCGAGCTATTCCTGGGTTGTGAGGCCCATTTTGAATTGTGGAGAAAGTTATTCTGTCTCGTCCCGCGCAACCACGAGGGATCAATATTTGAAGTGGGCGGAGCCGAAATATGGCACATCGCCGAGACCAGATACCTATCCGGCACACCAAAGAAGGCATCCGAAGAGTGGCCGTCCGAATGGTTCTATATTGAGGACGTCGCACTTCCAGACCCAGTTCGGAGGGGTCTTCCTAAGTTCACAAGCGTTCCTTTGAAGAAACGCCACAGCTGGCACCCTCGGAGCCTCGAGGAGGAAGATAGTGGTGAAGTTCGTCAACTCATGAGCAAGATAAGGATGCTTGCTTAGTCCGGCTTATCAACAGTTGAAGTAATGGCGACTTCCATAGTACGGGGGGTTCAGCCACTCCAATACAGAGGGCTTCCCTGTGGCACTACAATGGAGAGGATGACGCCTCCCGCTGCGGCAGGAAGGGTCCGGACACCCCCGCCGCTCTGGCCAAAGTATTGGCCGAACTGTTCAAAGGGGAGGAAGAGGAATTTCTATGTATCAAGCGCAGAGATGGATTTTCCATGTACAGTCCTCCTAGCTGGGTAAGTCGCAACTCCTCTGCTCTACGCACTCCCCTCCCTGAGCTACTTTCAATGAATATTAATCCGCCCATTTATAACAGCACTAGAGAAAGATTTCCGAAGGGCTTCACAGCCCCACCCCGCAGCCCGAGGGCCACAATCGGGACCTTGACCCCAGATTCGAAGAGGATCCGGATATATTCGTGGTGCTCGAGGACGGGGTGTTTTACCAGGCGAGTTACGATGGCACAGAAGTGGCCATCATCGTCGATTATCCCGGTCTTCTCCCTGCTTCACACGTAAGTAATCAGGAGACATCTCATCCGAAAGAGTTCTCTCATTCTGCCTCACCCACCGCACCGTCCTGTGCTCAAAAGGGGAGACGTACGGCGCGCCATGCTGCCCCAGGGGCATCTCCAAAGAGAGCGGTCCCCACGCCGGGCAAGCCTTCGAAGAGGAAGGCAAACGAAGATACGGACGAGCCTTCATCGAAGAGGTATGGATTTGCAAATATGTTCTTCAGCAGTCGCATCCAATTGTGACTTCTATGTTTGTCCTGTATCAGGAAAAGAGTGTGCCGGACTATGTCCGGGGGTCCGGCCGGTCATACTCCCCACAGCCGGGATCCGCATCCTGCCGTAAAGATAGGGGCTAATACGGGGGTGACGCTGGATTGTCCTCCAGCTGAGGATTCGGATGATGTATCTGTCACCAACTCGGAAGTGGAGAGCGCCATGAATCATCGGCGCCGAAGGGCCGTTTTACGAGACCCCAGCTTTTTAGAAGAGGCGTTTAATGCCTTCAGCTCGGCTGATGCATACATCCGAGCTGCTCGAGATGGGCTTAACAGAGCCACGAATCAACATTTAAAAGATGTGCAGGTAAGTTTACTTTGTCCAAATATGATAACCATATGCCGGTAGCCCCCGAGACTTTAAGCAGTTGGTACAAATGATTTAAGGATCGTTGTATAACCAGGTTCTTACGGAGAAGAACGACCTGCTAGCCCAAGAGCTAGAAAAGTGTCGGTCACGGCTAACTGTTGTTGCCGCCGAACTGGAAAAAACCAAGAAGGCGGCACCTGGTAATGTTTCCCTCCATCGAGAAAACATAACTAGATACCAGCAATGCTAACACTGTTGCTCAACTTATGGCAGGATCGTCAGATCGACTGAAGGAGCAACTGAAAGCCGCCCAAACGGAAGAACAAGAAGCTAAAAGACTACTGGCCGCGGGCGAACGTGTGCTGACATGAGTCACAGATGAGAAAACAAGCTGCAGGATGCCCAGACCTAGCTGGGCGAAGAACTGAAAGATGTACGGGCCCAGCTGGCTGATTCCGTGAAGGAAAATAAGAGGCTGCGAGGAGGCATATTCAGTATGTGGTCGAACTTACCTTCGAATAATTCAGAGATAAAAGGGACTGACAGAGTTATGTCTGCAGGTATGCTGACTGTTCGTCCTGAAGAGGAGATGTCCGGATTCTCGGGCGATTTGCTACAAGAGCTGTCGCACATGCACGAGCAGGCACAGCAGGCGATGCGAAGCGTTGCCAAGGCCTTGTGGCCATCTTCCTCCCCTCCAGGAAAGATGGAGGAGCTCATAGAGCTATTGAAGGGAGCGCGGTGGCGCTTTCGATTGTGGAAGATATCGGCCTGCCGGGAAGGTGCACGAGAAGCCTGGGCCATGGTGAAACATGGTACACCAAGCTTGATCCGAATCATATGGCTCAGGTCGGACCTCTAGGGTCAGATGGGAAAGAAGTTCCCGTTAATTGGTATATGACCAAGTAAAAGTAGCCGCCAAGTATTCCCAACAGGATTGTAAGTTAGACAGCCTGCCGACGGGATAGAGGAGGAAATTTTTGAGTCCAAGTGACTATGTACTTTCCTTCTAGCTGAATTGTAAAACGATTTTCATGGCATACCTTTTCGCTTCGACCTCTGGACCGGAAGGTGCAGAGTGTTTCCGAATACCTGAGCGGTAAAATAGACTGGGGTATGCGTGGAAACCAGGCGTAGGGGTCATAGTTGCTTGAACAGACAAGTTGTATTCGGCTAGTTATGTTATATTACATTATGATTGTAAGAAACATCTTCCAGAGAGAATAGTTCCATTAAGGGTTCCTTTCCTTGGGTGTGCATGCGTAAAAATGCATGTCCGAACTGTGATTGGAACAATCGCAGTATAAGTAACATCTGCGGGTTCACAATGGGGTGAATGCAAAAACATCTTTAATCCACGGACCGAATATTCCCTTACGAACGCTAGCTTTCGGCTTCACCCAGTCTGAGGTACACATCCGGATGACCCGGCAGTAACAATCGCAGAGGTGCTCCCTTTATGCCCTAGCCGAACTAACGGGAACGTAGGGCATAAGCATAGGAGCCAGGCAACCCAGCTTGGCCAAAACTTAAGTTATATCGATGCATATAATGGTGGAGAAAAGCTACATATGGGGAAAAGGCGCATATGTGATGAGCTTGATGCTCGAAAAATAACATTAACAAGCTTCTGTCAAAGAAGCCCCCAGGTATAATGGACGTATATATTTGAGTATGTGTATGTCACAGGTGCACGGTTGAGCCGCATGAAAAGCTTTAAGGCTAAAAAAGGAAAAAGCGAAAAGAGAGGAAAAAGCAATGGGAACAATAGGGAGAAGGAGACGAACAAAGAGTTCGGCGCTAGGCATAGAATCTTCGGAGTCTGGCCGCGTTCCAAGGGTTCGCCTCTAGGCGATTGTCTGACGCATCACGTAGGCGGTATGCTCCTCCAGCGAGAACTTCGTCAATGATGAAGGGACCCTCCCATTTGGGCTTGAGTTTGTCCTTTTTCTTCTCCGACAAGCGTAGAACGAGTTCGCCAACATTATAGGTCTTGGCCCGTACTTCTCTGCTTTGATATCTGCGGGCCTATTGTTGGTAAAATGCGGAACGGGCTTTTGCAATGTCGCGCTCCTCCTCCAGGGCATCTAGGCTGTCCTGCCGATCGAGCTCGGCCTCTCTCTCTTCGTACATGCGCGCTCGAGGTGAGTCATGAATAATGTCGCAGGGTAGCACAGCCTCTGCGCCATACACCATGAAGAAAGGTGTGTATCCGGTAGTGCGATTGGGCGTGGTCCGCAGCCCCCAGAGTATGGAGTCGAGCTCCTCAACCCAGTGCTTGTCTGATTCCTTCAAAGACCGCACCAACCTAGGTTTGATGCCGCTCATAATAAGACCTTTGGCCCATTCGACTTGACCGTTTGTTTGCGGGTGATAGACGGAGGCGTAATCGAGCTTAATGCCCAGATTGGCGCACCAATTTTTCACCTCATCGGCTGTGAAGTTGGAGCCGTTATCGGTGATGATGATGTGTGGAACACCATAACGCTGTACAACGCCGGATATAAAGTCTATCACTGGTCCGACTTCGGCTGTTTTAACTGGTTTGGCCTCTATCCACTTAGTGAATTTATCCACCATGACCAGCAGATATTTTTTCTTATGGCCTCCTCCTTTAAGGGGTCCGACCATATCAAGCCCCCAGACCATGAAAAGCCAAGTGATGGGGATTGTTTGCAGAGCGGTGGGTGGCATATGGCTCTTGTTGGCGAAAAGCTGGCATTCAACGCAACGTTGGACAAGGTCATGTGCGTCTGCTCGGGCAGTCGGCCAATAAAAACCTGTACGGAAGGCCTTGCTAACAAGGGCTCGAGCTGCGGCATGGTGACCGCCGAGATCGGCATGAATTTCAGCCAAGAGTTGCCGCCCCTCCTCCTCAGAGATACATCTTTGAAGGACTCCGGTAGCGCTTTTCTTGTAGAGCTCTCCGTCGTGAACCTTGTAGGCCTTCGAACGCCGGACAATGCGGCGGGCCTCATTCTGATCCTCAGGGAGTTCTTTCCTATTAAGGTAGGCCAAGAAGGGTTCGGTCCATGGGGCAATGACTGCCATAATGAGATGGGCCGACGGTGTTATTTCGGTGGCTGAGCCCCCGAGGATATCGGTGTGTTCGGAATCTAGGGTTGTGTTCGAATCCGGGCTGGTGTTGCCGCTCTCCCCTTGCCACACCACGGATGGCTTAAAAAGCCTTTCTAGAAAGATGTTAGGTGGGACGGGGTCGCGCTTGGCACTGATGCGAGCAAGGACGTCCGCCGCTTAATTACTTTCTCGAGCCACGTGATGAAACTCGAGCCCCTCGAACCGAGCCGACATTTTCAGGACGGTGTTGCGATAAGCCGCCATCTTCGGATCTTTGGCGTCAAAATCTCCATTTATTTGAGATATTGCGAGGTTTGAGTCCCCGTGCACTTCCAGGCGTTGTATGCCCATGGAGACGGTCATCCGAAGACCATGCAATAAGGCCTCGTATTCGGCTGCGTTGTTGGAGTCTTTGTATAATATTTGGAGTACGTACTGGACTACGTCTCCAGTGGGGGACGTTAAAACGACGCCCACTCCTAATCCTGCCAGCATTTTGGAGCCATCGAAATACATAACCCAGTCGGAATATGTGCCGTACTCTTTACGGAGTTCGGCCTCTATCCATTCGGCGACGAAGTCCGCCAGTACTTGGGATTTAATGGCCCGACGCGGTTTGTATGTTATGTCGAATGGAAGGAGCTCAATGGCCCATTTGGCAATCCGACCCGTAGCATCGCAGTTGTTTATTATATCATTGAGTGGTACTTCGGAAGCCACCGTGATCGAACACTCTTGGAAGTAGTGTCGTAGCTTCCGGGATGCCATGAAGACTACGTATGCTATTTTTTGATAATGGGGGTACCGGGATTTGCATGGTGTGAGGACAGTGGATACGTAATATACCGGCTTCTGAAGCGGGAATTTGTGTCCGTCCTGTTCTCGTTCTACGACGAGCACGGCGCTTACCACCTAGTGTGTTGCCGATATGTATAATAACATGGGTTCGCCGACGTTTGGCGCGGCCAGGATTGGGTTGCTTGCTAGAAGGGCCTTTATTTCTTCCAGCCCGGCCGTTGCCGCATCCGTCCACTCGAAGTGATCGGTGCGCCTTAGAAGGCGATAGGGTGGAAATGCCTTTTCTCCCAATCTGGAGATAAAGCGGCTTAAAGCTGCCACGCAACCGGCGAGTTTTTGGACCTGTTTAAGGTCCGTTGGCGTAGGCAATTGTGACAAAGCTCGGATTTTGGCTGGATTTGCTTCAGTTCCTCTATTGGAAAAGATGAAGCCCAGCGGTTTTCCAGCAGGGACGCCGAAAACACACTTTTCCGGATTGAGCTTGATGTCATATGCACGGAGGTTGTTGAATGTGAGACGTAAATCGTCTATCAGTGACTCGACGTGCCTGGTTTTGATGACGACGTCATCCACATATGCTTCAACTGTCTTGCCGATCTGCTTCTCCAGGCATGTTTGAATCATGCGTTGGTAGGTGGCGCCAGCGTTTTTGAGCCCGAAAGGCATAGTGTTGAAGCAGAAAGGCCCATATGGGGTAATGAATGCCATTGCGGCTTGATCGGACTCCTTCATCTTGCTCTGATGGCATCCGGAGTACGCGTCGAGGAAACACAGTGAGTCGTGTCCTGCGGTTGCGTCAATAATCTGATCGATGCGAGGGAGGGGGAAGGGATCCTTAGGGCAAGCCTTGTTGAGGTCTTTGAAATCGACGCATAGGCGCCAGGATTTATCCTTCTTTGGTACCATCACCAGGTTTGCTAGCCAGTCCGGGTGTTTTATTTCTCTGATGAATCCGGCTTCGAGTAACTTGGCTAGCTCTTCTCCCATAGCTTGTCGTTTGGGTTCGGAAAAACGCCGCAGTGTTTGTTTGACCGGTTTATATCCCTTTAAGATATTGAGGCTGTGTTCAGCTAGCCTGCGTGGGATTCCTGGCATGTCAGAAGGGTGCCAGGCGAATATGTCCCAGTTCTCACGCAGGAACTCTCATAGCGCGGCATCGACCGTTGGGTCGAGTTGTGCCCCGATAGATGCTGTCTTGTTGGGGTCCGTTGGATGGACTTGGAATTTGACTATTTCTTCTGCTGGTTTGAAGGAGGTGGACTTGGGTCGTTTGTCCAGGATTACATCGTCCCTATCCACCGTGGAGCGCAGTGCGGTTAACTCTTCGGCCGCGAGGGCTTCAGATAATGCCTCAAGGGCCAGGGATGCGGTTTTATTTTCGGCGTGGAGTGCTATGTCTGGATTACTGGCGAGAGTGCTTATGCCGTTGGGCCCGGGCATCTCGAGCTTCATATACCCGTAATGAGGTATGGCTTGGAAGCGTGTAAACGCATCTCGCCCCAATAGGGCGTGATATCCGCTGTTGAAAGGGGCCACTTGGAAGGTTATTTCTTCGGACCGATAGTTCTTCGGTGTGCCGAATACCACGTCAAGTGTGATTTTTCCCGCACACCGCGCCTCCCGACTGGGAATGATTCCTCGGAAGGTCGTGCTACTTTGCTTGCTGCGGCTCCTGTCTATTTCCATTTTGTGGAGTGTATCCTCGTAGATGAGGTTTAGTCCGCTGCCACCGTCCATGAGAACCTTGGTGAGCCGAAAGCCATCCACGATTGGACTGAGGACCAAGGCGGCTGGTGCTCGGACTGTCCTGTATTTTGGTTTGTCACCGGCATTAAAAGTTATAGCCGTGTCGTTCCAAGGGTTTATTGCTGCGATTTGGCAGACTTTGGCGAGTTCGCGGAGTGCCCTTTTGCGCCTATTGTTTGAAGCAAATGTCTCGAAGACCGTCAATACTCTAAGGTCATCGTCTTCTGGGGGGTGTTATTCTGGGGTATTCTTGGTGAGGATATCCTCGCCGCTTTTGGCCACTTGCCGGAGTATCCAACATGCTCTAAGGCTGTGGGTTGGTGTGTTATCCGGTGTTGTATGTATTTTGCATGGCCCATCGAGCCATCCTTCGAGAACGGTTCCGCGCCCCATAATGGGCCTATATTTCTTTACTGTTGGACCGGGCGTGCCACGAGGGTGCGCCCTTTTCGCCTGAATGAGGGGTTGAGTGGGGATAGATGGTTCTGAGTGGGCTGCCTGAGTTCTCTAGGCGCTTTCCATTGCATTGTACTTCTGTACCATAGTTGCCAAGTCAGCGAAGTGTAATATGCGACGGCGGTTGATGGCGTTGAGGATCGTCCGTGCATTTGTTGCGGAACACTGAGATCGCGTCTTCGTCGCGGCAATCTTTAATCTTGTCTTTGACAAGGAGGAATCTGGCCCAGAAGTGGTGGACCGTTTCGTGCGACTGCTGTTGTATGCTCATGAGAGCGCTCATATCTGGGTGGGTGGGTGGATTTAAATCCGAACCCTGACCCAATTTTGGATCCGGAGTTTGAAGATCTTCCGGACTTGACAGTTCGGGCTCCGGGATATCGACTGATTTTTTAGGCTCGTCGTCCGACTCTATGTTCGGAGGACAAGGCATGTCTTTCCGCCGGAGGGTGTCCGGCTCTTCGAGATCGCAGATCGGAACATAGTTCGCCCTCAATATAGAGGAAGAGTTGTCTTGCTCCTCAACTACCGCTATCTCGTGGGTGATCGGCGAAGTTTTAATTTCTCTCTGGTAGGGTTTAAGCCCAATCCGATCGTAGTCTATAGCAACCCCCAAGGTGGCAATGCGATCTAGGAGTTCGTTTAAAGACGATAACTCCGTCGGATCCATCCGTTTGGAGTATTCGGGATCAATGCGGAAGCGATTTTCGATGACTCGAGAGGTCATCGTCGGCTTAAGGGCCGAACAGGCGGTCATGACAAAGCCGCCCAGCCGGAGGGTTTGGCCTGGGGCCAGGGCTCCTCTGGAGGTGATATTTTCCCTGACGACAAGGTGAGCCGTCAACCCTTTTGACGACGGCACAGTGGAACTCTCAATGAAAGCACCAATGTTGGTGTCAAAACCGGCGGATCTCGGGTAGGGGGTCCCAAACTGTGCGTCTAAGGTTGATGGTAACAGGAGACAGGGCACACAATGTTTACCCAGGTTCGGGCCCTCTCTATGAAGGTAATACCCTACTTCCTGCTTGATTGATCTTGATGAATATGAGTATTACAAGAGTTGATCTACCACGAGATCGCAATGGCTAAAACCCTATAAGTCTATCCTGTATGACTATGATTATGAGTCTTCGCCTGTACAGACCTAGCCCTCCGGTTTATATAGACACCGGAGGGATCTAGGGTTACATAAGGTCGGTTACAGAGAAAGGAATCTTCATATTCGGTCGCCAAGCTTGCCTTCCACGCCAAGGAGAGTCCCATCCGGACACGGGTAGAGTCTTCGGTCTTTGTATCTTCACAGCCCATCAGTCCGGCCCATGGCTAACAGGCCGGACGCCCGAGGACCCCTTAGTCCAGGACTCCCTCAACGGGCGCGCACGTCAGTGCACGCGCAGGCGCATGCACTGGCAGGTGCACGGGCACCGGCACGGGCGTGCGCGTCAGTGCACACGCAGGCGCATGCGCTGGCAGGTGCACAGGCGCGTGAAAGTTAGCGGGGACCTCGTGGAATCCTGTGGCATCAAGCTCGGCTACAATGTGCGGCTCCCAACCCATCAATGCCACGGGGATGGGCGCTGGCACAGTCGGGGCGACGGGAGCCGGAACGGGAGCGGGGACAGGCGCGGCGTCTTCCCGCAAGGCCGGTTCAAGCTCGTCCCAAAGCGCCTTATGTTCTTGAGACTCCGGCTGGGTGTCTTCCTCAGGAAACTGGAAGACTAAGGGCAGACCATCGTGATGCGGCATGGCGTATGTTTATGTCAGGCTGGTTGGAGGTAGACGACAGGAGAATCGGAGAGGAAGAGAGAAGATTGTAGCGATACCGGGTAGTGTGGGGGTTGATTTTAAACTGCGGCGCTGGCGACATTAAAAGTGGGAGCAGTTGGGACGAAGGTGGGCGGCGGAACCTGGTCAAAGGGCTCACCTCCCGGTGAACCTGCGCAGCGGTCTGCTCGCACGCCTCCCTGTCAGCCGGCGCAGCGGTCTGCTCGCACACCTCCCGTTGACTCACACGCTTGCTCGGACGGCACCTGCCGATGAGAAGCGGGACTCGTGGCGGCACGTAAATGTCCACGGTTTCAATAGTGAAAGTGTTCGCCTTAACATGACAGGTCTTTGTTCCAAAATACCTTGGCTCTTCATTTGTGCAACTTGTCATAAGCAGCTTGTCTCAAATTGAAGAAAAAAATTACGAAGGAATATTTGTGCCATATCACGTGCCCATGCTCCGTTTCATGAATTTCTGGTCACTTTTGGATTTTCTGAAATTTAAAATCCAGGATTCGAAACAAGATCATAACATGCATCATGCAATAAATTTTCAAGCGATACATCTGTCCTGTTGTATTTCTTAAGAAAGGACTTGGTCAAACATTTTGCTTAGTTAGACTTCAGACAAGTTATATATGCAGAGTAAAAGGATAATCCGTTCGTACCAGTGCATTGCCTGATATATTAACTCTTTTTTTAGGGGTCCCTGATATATTAACTCAAGTAGTGCTAGGCACGAACAAACGGGATCAATTATGTGCTCATCCTGGTTTAGTAGTAGTAGTACTAGGCAATGCAGTTGACGGGTGACCTTGGGGAGCGGCGACCGAGGGAATTGAACCGTGCTCGGCACGGTAGGTAACGTTGTCTAGTTACTAAATCATCCCTCCATTGTTCATCGGTAGTCATTATGGACCGGGGACATGAGGGGAGTTTCCTAGGGCTGGAATTCTGGCCGCCAGATATTTCGACTCGAAACGCGGAGGCTCGACCGGTTGGGGTTGGCTAATGTGCGTACCACGCACGCCACCAGAAGGACACGAGACTGTTTTTTTTAGGATTAACACGAGCCAAGGTCTGGCTGGTACGCCGTTGGGTACAGTTCGAGAATACGAAAAGAATCTTTTAAATTGCCAAACAAATCTATGTGTATTACAATGCCCGTATTTTCCTTGCAAATAGTAATTTCGACGTGGTAATTGATTTATGACGAGTTCTTGAATTAGAGTGAGTTTGTGATATAGTGATCTCAATGTGGATTTCACATTTCATGGTATCCCTAGTAAGTTTTTCATTGCAAATTCAAATTTAAAAGATGAACAATATGGTGGTGAGAAAACTTTGTATGTATCAAGCATATGCCCACACACACACACGAACACAACAACAATCCAATAAGTATAGTGCATCTATTTTTCCAAACCATGCATGTATGACACGAATTCAAAAATACTCCTTCTGTTCCTAAATATTAGTCTTTTAGAGATTTCAACAAGTGACAAATACGGAGCAAAATGAGTGAATCTACACTCTAAAATATGTCTATATACATCCGTATGTGCCAGTCCATTTGAAATCTCTAAAAAGACTAATATTTAGGAACGAAGGGAGTAAAATGTAAGACATGCATGGTCCTCAATTCAATATTTAAAATGAACAGGAAACAGAAACATGAATATTAAGTCTAGTACTACAGTACATGCAAATGTTGTGTTTAGGCGGAGCTATGTAGATTGTCGGGGGTTAACCCCTCGACCTTAGATAAATTTGCGAAGCTCTGTTCAGGATTGTTTAGATTATATTTGTCCCCATCCTAGCTCCCAAACACCGATTGGTTGTGCACCCCCCTCCTCCCTGAGATAATATCATTTGCCCCCACACCTTAGATGCTATATGTTGATAGGAGTTGCTTGGAGCCTGTAGATCTGAGATATAGCAGCTCACGTGATGTCTTAGTATTTTTACAGGAAACCTTAATGATTTTGAGAATTGCACACAATTTGTACAAAAACTACTTAGATGCCCTTGGATCCCATATCCAACGACCTCGAAGCTCGTATCATCGTAGCATCTAAGATGAAGGAGGACATCATATTCTCCTGTATGTAAGAATATCATGTGCTACCACACCTTAGATTCTTTGGTGATAGAAGCTCTTCGGAGCCGTTGGATTTGTGACCCAACTCCTCAGTGGTTCGAATGGTTTTTTGCAGAAAAGCCCCCAAAGTGTTCGGCCATTGCTTACAAGCACAAAGACTGCTCAGATGCCATTGGATCTCAGATCAAACGACCTCGAAGCTCGTATCACCGTAGCATCCAAGCTGCGAGAGCACCTGATGTTTTCTTGCACGGGTGAATATGAGGTGCTCCCGCACCGTAGATTCTATGGTGATACGAGTTCACGGAGATCTAACGGCCCACAGTAGGAGGTTTGAATGTTTTTGCAATATACGACTGAGAGAGTTTGGGAATTGCGCAGAAAGTACAAGTACTACGCATGTGCCATCTGATCACAGATCATACGACCTAGATGCTCGTATCGCCGTAGCGGCTAATTAAGCTACGGGGAGCACCTAATATGAGCAATGGGGAGCCATTGGATCCAAGATGCAGCGGCACACACGAGGCCTGAATATTTTATTTGCAAAAAAACCTTTGGAGAGTTTGGAAATTGCGCATAATTACAAAGACTACTCCCAAGCCATTAGATCTCACTTCCAACGATGTAAAAACTCGTATCCAAGGTTGTTAGAATCGCGATTCTGTTATACGATTCTACGACTTTATGATCCAAACTTACCCATCTAATTCTACGATTTTAGTTCATAAAATCTACGTTTCTACGATCCTGGTAGTGAAGATTCTATGATTTACGATTCTACCATCAGAGCTCCGATCCGATTCAAAATCACGATTCTGACAACCTTGCTCGTATCACCATAGCATCTAAGCTGCGGGGTGGATGTGATATTCTATGCCGTTGTCATTTTTGTTTGTAAACTTGCAAAATACGTGTAACTCGTGCCGTTACTTGTCTAACCGCGCAAAGTGTTTGTTCAAAAAAACCATCCTACACTGAAATATCAGAACAACACACGGGGGTCCCACTTGTCATTGATCAAATTTGGACCTAAAACTAACAAATCTGAAAGACGAGATTCGAACTGGCAACCTGGACTACAAAGCGCAAGTCGATAGCCTAAAACAACAACGGTTGTTGGCTTTGTCCCATAACTTGATTTTATACAGTATTACATTGAGTAGAGTAGAGGGAGTGCCTCGTCAACACGTGCATGACCGTTGACTCACTTACTGGTGGGTCCCAGGTCTGCGATCTCTCTCTCCTCTCCATCGTCTAACCTTTAGACGCACGGGCACACACGAAGAGCGGCGCTAGCTTGCCGTGGTGTTATTATAACTAAAAAAAGCTTGGAAAAATAGAAGAATCGCCTAGAACAAGAGACGTTGTGTCTGGTCAAGACGGAGCTAACCACACCTATCCTTCGTGCCACGTTAGCATGATGAAGCTATGTGGCTAGTGGGGTGTTTTCGACCGACTGGCTGGGTCCCGAGGTCGAACCATAGGTACTACTGCGTCTGATATATTTTTACACGCACATTTTTCCTCCATGCCGAGATGTGGCACACACTACCGCGCGGTTTCGGGGTCCTCCCGGGTGGTGCACGCATATATTCTTCCTTGCCGAGACGTGGGACGCCCTACCGCGCATTTTCTGGGTCCTCCTCGGTCGTAGCGCTGAAGCAAGTAAATGAGTCATCAAATCACGAAAGACCACCTTTCCCGCCGAGTACATCAGTGAAGCACGGTGGCTAGCTAGTTGGGCTAGTGCGACCGATTAGCTAGGCCGCCGCCACATTTGTTTTTTCACCCTTTTTTATCTCCTTGCCGGCAGGTAAATTTAAATATCCACCGCGGCGTTGCTCTAGTCTTTGGGTGCGGCAGGCATGGCGGGATTTTTAATTTTTTGATTGACGGGAGCAGGCACGGCAGTAATTAGTCATGATGACTCCGCCTGTAAAACCCACTGCTCCCTGATGTGAGAAGTCGTCGACTGGTGTTTTCCCATGGTGAAAACCTAAAGATTCCCCGCTCCTCGGCTGGCCCTCCGCCTTCTAGTAGATTGCATTGCCTTTCAGCCGTTTCGCCCCCTTTGCTTCCTCTCCCCATTGCTTCTACCTGGTGCCATGGCGGCGCAGCAAATCACGGAGTCTGAGGTGAGGCGCCTGACACAGGAGCTCGAGGCCAAGGATGCGGAGCTCAGGGCCAAGGACGTGGAGCTCCGTGAGCTCAAGGAGGAGAGGAGTGCCATGCTCCTCCGTTATGTGCGGGAGTTCACGGAGCTTTAAAAGCAGCAGGCGTCCACCACAAAGATGCTCGAGGCGTTGGCGGCGTTGCTGCAGAAAGCGGGAGATACGATAGGCCGTCAGGGGAGGCGGCTGGAGTGCGAGCGGGCCGACCGTGACGAGGTCCAGGATCGCCTCAGCCACTTGGTGGACCAAGTTGCCACGCACGTGTTGCGGCTGCGCGATGCCTACCGTCGTGCCAGCGCGACCATGCCGGCCGTCGGGCTAAACCCGTTCAACCACCCCGTCGACTTCAACGAGCTGCGGCTTCCTGACCTGGTCACCTTCTTCACCTATATCTCCGAGGAGTTGAGCCGTCTCCGCGCGATGGTGGAACGTAGCAATAATTCAAAATTTTCCTACGTGTCACAAAGATCAATCTAGGAGATGCTAGCAACAAGAGAGAGGGAGTGCATCTTCATACCCTTGAAGATCGCTAAGCGGAAGCGTTACAAGAACGCGGTTGATGGAGTCGTACTCGCGGCGATTCAAATCGCGGAAGATCCGATCTAGCGCCGAACGGACGGCGCCTCCGCGTTCAACACACGTACAGCCCGGGGACGTCTCCTCCTTGTTGATCCAGCAAGGGGAGAGGAGAAGTTCAGGGAGAACTCCAGCAGCACGACGGCGTGGTGGCAATGGAGCTCGTGGTTCTCCGGCAGAGCTTCGCTGAGCACTACGGAGGACGAGGAGTTGGAGGAGGAGAGGGCTGCGCCAAGGGAAGGGGTGCGGCTGCCCTCCAACCCCTCCACTATATATAGGGGCAAGGGAAGAGGGGGAGGCGCCCTAGGGTTTCCCCTAGGGGGCGGCGGCCAAGCAGATTGGATCTCCGTAGGGAAAATCCTAGGGAGACTTGCCCCCCAAGCCAAGCAGGTGGAGGCTTGCCTCCCAAGCCAGGTGGAGGCGCCCCACCTCCCCAAGTAATGTGGGAAAGGGTGTGGGGGGGACACCACCCCTTAGTGGGCTGGTTTGCCCCTTCCCCTTTGGCCCATGAGGCCCTCCAACACTTGTCGGGGCTCCCGAAACACCTTTCGGTCATGCTGGCCATAGCCTGGTACCCCCGGAACACTTCCGGACTCCAATACCCTTTCGTCCAATATATCGATCTTCACCGCCGGACCATTCCGGAACTCCTCGTGATGTGCGGGATCTCATCCGGGACTCCGAACAACCTTCGGTAACCACATACTATTTCCCATAACAACTCTAGCGTCACCGAACCTTAAGTGTGTAGACCCTACGGGTTCGGGAACCATGCAGACATGACCGAGACACCTCTCTGGCCAATAACCAATAGCGGGATCTGGATACCCATATTGGCTCCCACATGTTCCACGATGATCTCATCGGATGAACCACGATGTCGGGGATTCAATCAATCCCGTATACAATTCCCTTTGTCTATCGGCATGTTGCTTGCCCGAGATTCGATCGTCGGTATCCCAATACCTCGTTCAATCTTGTTACCGGCAAGTCTCTTTACTCGTTCCGTAATGCATGATCCCGTGGCTAACTCCTTAGTCACATTGAGCTCATTATGATGATGCATTACCGAGTGGGCCCAGAGATACCTCTTCGTCATATGGAGTGACAAATCCCAGTCTCGATTCGTGCCAACCCAACAGACACTTTCGGAGATACCTGTAGTGCACCTTTATAGCCACCCAGTTACGTTGTGACGTTTGGTACACCCAAAGCATTCCTACGGTATCCGGGAGTTGCACAATCTCATGGTCTAAGGAAACGATACTTGACATTAGAAAAGCTCTTAGCAAACGAACTACACGATCTTGTGCTATGCTTAGGGTTGGGTCTTGTCCATCACATCATTCTCCTAATGATGTGATCCCGTTATCAATGACATCCAATGTCCATGGTCAGGAAACCATAACCATCTATTGATCAACGAGCTAGTCAACTAGAGGCTTACTAGGGACATGTTGTGGTCTATGTATTCACACATGTATTACGGTTTCCAGTTAATACAATTATAGCATGAACAATAGACAATTATCATGAACAAGGAAATACAATAATAACCATTTTATTATTGCCTCTAGGGCATATTTCCAACAGTCTCCCACTTGCACTAGAGTCAATAATCTAGTTCACATCACTATGTGATTGTAATGAATCCAACACCCATGGGGTTTGTTCATATCTCGCTTGTGAGAGAGGTTACTAGTCAATGGGTCTGAACCTTTCAGATCCGTGTGTGCTTTACAAATCTCTATGTCATCTTGTAGATGCAGCTACCACGCGCTACTTGGAGCTATTCCAAATAACTGCTCTACTATACGAATCCGGTTTACTACTCAGAGTCATCCGGATAGTGTCAAAGTTTGCATCGACGCAACCCTTTACGACGAACTCTTTCACCACCTCCATAATCGAGAAAATTCCTTAGTCCACTAGTTACTAAGGATATGTTCGACCGCTATCATGTGATCCATTCCTGGATCACTCTTGTACCCCTTGACTGACTCATGGCAAGGTACACTTCAGGTGCGGTACACAGCATAGCATACTGTAGAGCCTACGTCTAAAGCATAGGGGACGACCTTCGTCCTTGCTCTCTCTTCTGTCGTGGTCAGGTCTTGAGTCTTACTCAATACTCACACCTTGTAACACAGCCAAGAACTCCTTCTTTGCTGATCTATTTTGAACTCCTTCAAAATCTTGTCACGGTATGTATTCATTTGAAAGTACTATTAAGCGTTTTTGATCTATCCTTATAGATCTTGATGCTCAATGTTCAAGTAGCTTAATCCAGGTTTTCCATTGAAAAACACTTTTCAAATAACCCTATATGCTTTCCAGAAATTCTACATCATTTCTGATCAACAATATGTCAACAACATATACTCATCAAAAATTCTATATTGCTCCCACTCACTTGTTTGGAAATACAAGTTTCTCATAAACTTTGTATAAACCCAAAATCTTTGATCATCTCATCAAAGCGTACATTCCAACTCCGAGTGCTTACTCCAGTCCTTAGAAGGATTGCTGGAGCTTTGCATACTTGTTAGCATCTTTCAGGATTGAAAAAACCTTCAGCTGGTTGTATCACATACAACCTTTCCTCAAGAAAATCGTCGAGGAAACAATGTTTTGACATCCTATCTGCAAGATTTCATAAATGATGCAGTAACTGCTAACATAATTCCAACAGACTCTTAGCATCACTACGAGTGAGAAAGTCTCATCGCAGTCAACTCCTTGAACTTGCCGGAAAACATCTTAACGACAAGTCGAGCTTTCTTAATGGTGACACTTACCATCATTGTCCGTCTTCCTTTTAAAATCCATCTGCACCCAACAGCCTTACGACCATCAAGTAGTTCTTCCAAAGTCTATACTTTGTTTTTATACATGGATCCTCTCTCGGATTTTATGGCCTCGAGCCATTCGTCGGAATCCGGGCCCACCATCGCTTCTCCATAGCTCGTAGGTTCATTGTCGTCTAGCAACATGACTTTCAAGACAGGATTACATACCACCCTGAAGTAGAATGCATCCTTGTCGACCTACGAGGTTTGGTAGTGACTTGATCCGAAGTTTCATGATCACTATCATAAGCTTCCACTTCAATTGGTGTAGGTGCCACAGGAACAACTTCCTGTGCCCTGCTACACACTAGTTGAAGTCATGGTTCAATAACCTCATCAAGTCTCCACCATCCTCCCACTCAATTCTTTCGAGAGAAACTTTTCCTCGAGAAAGGACCTGTTTCTAGAAACAATCACTTTGCTTCCGGATCTGAAATAGGAGGTATACCCAACTGTTTTGGGTATTCTATGAAGATGCATTTATCCGCTTTGGGTTCGAGCTTATCAGCCTGAAACTTTTCCACATAAGCGTCGCAGCCCCAAACTTTTAAGAAACGACAGCTTAGGTTTCTCTAAACCATAGTTCATACGGTGTCGTCTCAACGGAATTGCGTGGTGCCCTATTTAAAGTGAATGCGGTTGTCTCTAATGCCTAACCCATAAACGATAGTGTAATTCGATAAGAGACATCATGGTATGCACCATATCCAATAGGGTGCAGTTATGATGTTCGGACACACCATCACACTATGGTGTTCCAGGCGGTATTAGTCGTGAAACAATTTCCACAATATCTTAATTGTGTGCCAAACTCGTAACTCACATATTCATCTCTATGATCATATCATAGACATTTTATCCTCTTGTCACGACGATCTTCAACTTCACTCTGAAATTACTTGAACCTTTCAATAATTCAGACTTGTGTTTCATCAAGTAAATATTCTCAGCATCTACTCAAATCATCTGTGAAGTAAGAACATAATGATATCCACTGCGTGCGTGAGCACTCATTGGACTGCACACATCAAATGTATTACTTCCAACAAGTTGCTCTCTTGTTCCATCTCACTGAAAACGAGGCCTTTCAGTCATCTTGCCCATGTGGTATGATTTGCATGTCTCATGTGATTCAAAATCAAGTGAGTCCAAACGATCCATTTGCATGGAGTTTCTTCATGCGTATAAACCAATAGACATGGTTCGCATGTCTCAAACTTTTCAAAAACGAGTGAGTCCAAAGATCCATCAACATGGAGCTTCTTCATGCGTTTTATCCCAATATGATTCAAATAGCAGTGCCACAAGTATGTGGTACTATCATTACTATCTTATATCTTTTGGCATGAACATGTGTATCACTACGATCGAGATTCAATAAACCATTCATTTTAGGTGCAAGACCATTGAAGGTATTATTCAAATAAAAAGAGTAACCATTATTCTCCTTAAATGAATAACCGTATTGCGATAAACATAATCCAATCATGTCTATGCTCAACGCAAAAACCAAATAACAATTATTTAGGTTTAACACCAATCTCGATGGTAGAGGGAGCATGCGATGCTTGATCACATCAACCTTGGAAACACTTCCACACATATCGTCATCTCATCTTTAGCTAGTCTCCGTTTATTCCGCAGCTTTTATTTTGAGTTACCAACACTTAGCAATCGAACCGGTATCTAATACCCTGGTGCTACTAGGAGTACTAGTAAAGTACACATTAATATAATGTATATCCAATATACTTCTGTCGACCTTGCCTACCTTCTCATCTACCAAGTATCTAGGGTAGTTTTGCTTCAGTGACCGTTCCCCTCATTACAGAAGCACTTAGTCTCGGGTTTGGGTTCAACCTTGGGTTTCTTCACTAGAGCAGCAACTGATTTGCCGTTTCATGAAGTATCCCTTCTTTCCCTTGCCCTTCTTGAAACTAGTGGTTTTACTAACCATCAACAATTGATGCTCCTACTTGATTTCTACTTTCGTGGTGTCAAACATCGCGAATAGCTCAAGGATCATCATATCTATCCCTGATTTGTTATAGTTCATCACGAAGCTCTAGTAGCTTGGTGGCAGTGACTTTGGAGAACCATCACTATCTCATCTGGAAGATTAACTTCCACTCAATTCAAGCGATTGTAGTACTCAGACAATCTGAGCACATGCTCAACGGTTGAGCTTTTCTCCCTTAGTTTGCAGGCTTAAGAAACTTGTCAGAGGTCTCATACCTCTTGACGTGGGCATGAGCCTAAAATCCCAATTTCAGCTCTTGGAACATCTCATATGTTCCGCGACGTTTCAAAATGTCTTCGGTGCCTCAATTCTAAACCGTTCAACTTTACGCACTGAACTATCACGTAGTCATCAAAACGTGTATGTTAGATGTTCGCAACATCCACAAACGACACTCGAGGTTCAGCACACCGAGCGGTGCATTAAGGACATAAGCCTTATGTGCAGCAATGAGGACAATCCTCTGTTTACGGACCCAGTCCGCATAATTGCTACTATCAACTTTCAACTAAATTTTCTCTAGGAACATATCTTAAACAGTAGAACTAAAGCGTAAGCTATGACATAATTTGCAAAGACCTTTTGACTATGTTCATGATAATTAAGTTCATCTAATTATTTAATGAACTCCCACTCAGATAGACATCCCTCTAGTCATCTAAGTGATACATGATCCGAGTCAACTAGGCCATGTCCGATAATCACGTGAGACGGACTAGTCATCATCGGTGAACATCTCCATGTTGATCGTATGTACTATATGACTCATGTTCGACCTTTCGGTCTCTTGTGTTCCGAGGCCATGTCTGTACATGCTAGGCTCGTCAAGTCAACCTAAGTGTTTCGCATGTGTAAATCTGGCTTACACCCGCTGTATGCGAACATTAGAATCTATCACACCCGATCATCACGTGCTGCTTCGAAACAATGAACCTTCGCAACGGTGCACAGTTAGGGGGAACACGTCTCTTGAAATTTTAGTGAGGGATCATCTTATTTATGCTACCGTCATTCTAAGCAAATAAGATGTAAACATGACAAACATCACATACAAATCATAAAGTGACATGATATGGCCAATATCATCTTGCGCCTTTGATCTCCATCTTCGAGGCGCGGCATGATCACCTTCGTCACCGGCATGACACCATGATCTCCATCATCGTGTCTTCATGAAGTTGTCTCGCCAACTATTACTTCTACTACTATGGCTAACGGTTAGCAATAAAGTAAAGTAATTACATGGCGTTTTCATTGACACGCAGGTCATACAATAAATTAAGACAACTCCTATGGCACCTGCCGGTTGTCATACTCATCGACATGCAAGTCGTGATTCCTATTACAAGAACATGATCAATCTCATACATCACATATATCATTCATCACATCCTTTTGGCCATATCACATCACATAGCATACCCTGCAAAAACAAGTTAGACGTCCTCTAATTGTTGTTGCATGTTTTACGTGGCTGCTATGGGTTTCTAGCAAGAACGTTTCTTACCTACGCAAAAGCCACAACGGTGATATGCCAATTGCTATTTACCCTTCATAAGGACCCTTTTCATCGAATCTGATCCAACTAAAGTGGGAGAGACAGACACCCGCTAGCCACCTTATGCATCAAGTGCATGTCAGTCGGTGGAACCTGTCTCACGTAAGAGTACGTGTAAGGTCGGTCCGGGCCGCTTCATCCCACAATGCCGCCGAATCAAGATAAGACTAGTAACGGTAAGCAAATTGAACAAATCATCGCCCACAACTACTTTGTGTTCTACTCGTGCATAGAATCTACGCATAAACCTGGCTCATGATGCCACTGTTGTGGAACGTAGCAATAATTCAAAATTTTCCTACGTGTCACCAAGATCAATCTAGGAGATGCTAGCAACAGAGAGAGGGAGTGCATCTTCATACCCTTGAACATCGCTAAGCGGAAGCGTTACAAGAACGCGGTTGATGGAGTCATACTCGCGGTGACTCAAATCGCGGAAGATTCGATCTAGCGCCGAACGGACGGCGCCTCCGCGTTCAACACACGTACAGCCCGGGGACGTCTCCTCCTTCTTGATCCAGCAAGGGGAGAGGAGAAGTTGAGGGAGAACTCCAGCAGCACGACGGCGTGGTGGCAATGGAGCTCGTGGTTCTCCGGCAGAGCTTCGCTGAGCACTACGGAGGAGGAGGAGGAGTTGGAGGAGGAGAGGGCTGCGCCAAGGGAAGGGGTGCGGCTGCCCTCCCACCCCTCCACTATATATAGGGGCAAGGGGAGAGGGGGAGGCGCCCTAGGGTTTCCCCTAGGGGGCGGCGGCCAAGCAGATTGGATCTCCGTAGGGAAAATCCTACGGAGACTTACCCCCCAAGCCAAGCAGGTGGAGGCTTGCCTCCCAAGCCAGGTGGAGGCGCCCCACCTCCCCAAGTAACATGGGAAAGGGTATGGGGGCACACCACCCCTTAGTGGGCTGGTTTGCCCCTTCCCCTTTGGCCCATGAGACCCTCCAACACTTGTCCGCCAGACCATTCCGGAACTCCTCGTGATGTCCGGGATCTCATCCGGGACTCCGAACAACCTTCGGTAACCACATACTATTTCCCATAACAACTCTAGCGTCACCGAACCTTAAGTGTGTAGACCCTACGGGTTCGGGAACCATGCAGACATGACCGAGACACCTCTCCGGCCAATAACCAATAGCGGGATCTGGATACCCATATTGGCTCCCACATGTTCCACGATGATCTCATCAGATGAACCACGATGTCGGGGATTCAATCAATCCCGTATACAATTCCCTTTGTCTATCGGCATGTTGCTTGCCCGAGATTCGATCGTCGGTATCCCAATACCTCGTTCAATCTTGTTACCGGCAAGTCTCTTTACTTGTTCCGTAACGCATGATCCCGTGGCTAACTCCTTAGTCACATTGAGCTCATTATGATGATGCATTACCGAGTGGGCCCAGAGATACCTCTCCGTCATACGGAGTGACAAATCCCAGTCTCGATTCGTGCCAACCCAACAGACACTTTCGGAGATACCTGTAGTGCACCTTTATAGCCACCCAGTTACATTGTGACGTTTGGTACACCCAAAGCATTCCTACGGTATCCGGGAGTTGCACAATCTCATGGTCTAAGGAAACGATACTTGACATTAGAAAAGCTCTTAGCAAACGAACTACACGATCTTGTGCTATGCTTAGGATTGGGTCTTGTCCATCACATCATTCTCCTAATGATATGATCCCGTTATCAATGACATCCAATGTCCATGGTCAGGAAACCATAACCATCTATTGATCAACGAGCTAGTCAACTAGAGGCTTACTAGGGACATGTTGTGGTCTATGTATTCACACATGTATTACGGTTTCCAGTTAATACAATTATAGCATGAACAATAGACAATTATCATGAACAAGGAAATACAATAATAACCATTTTATTATTGCCTCTAGGGCATATTTCCAACACCATCGCCGTTGCCGGGCGAATCCTCTCAGGGCTCCATCACCAGAATCCATTCGTGCCATTGGACGCCGTCTTTGACGAGTTGGCTCCCATCGACCGAGAGCGGGCTCTGCGGGCTGTTGCACCCTGCATCACCAACGTCGTGCGCCTCGAGAAGCAGAGGGACTTCGGTGGTGTTTAGGCGTCCTCTGCATGGGCATGTCCATGTCTCGGTGCAACATGACCATTGGATCAAAATCAGACGATGCAGACCAGTCACTGTAGCACAAAGCGTGTGGGTGTGTTTGGTTGCATTCTCATCTCAATATAGTTACATTACTGTTCATATAGTTGACATGCGCACAACATCATTCGTTATCATCATATCTTACTCCTACACTAGCAACAAGATTATGTAGTACTGACGTATGAACCACTGCACATGCCTAGTAGTAGGAGCATTGTGTATGTTCAAGTGGCTACCGTGTTTCGCACTCCTCCTTCGTAAGAGTGGAAACGCTTGCTGTAATCATTTTTCTTCTTCAGAAAAAACAGTGGACTCGCTCTACCATGCGCATCCTCCTCGACGATCGTCGGGAACTTTGCTACTCACTTTCGCCGACGTGTGGGACAACCATCATCAGGGTCCACCAGCCATGCACTAAATTACTCCGTAGTAGAGTGCCCAACTGCACGGTAGACTTCCCCGATCGAAGCGCCGCAGTAATGCCCAATGAGCCGTCGAATCACAAAACCCCCTCCTTTCCGGCAGTAAGTTGGATGGACGAAGCAACCATCATTTCACTCTTCTCTCTCAGCTTACTCTCTACCCAACCCTCGCTTCTCCCTCATCTTGTTCCTCATTTCTTCAAGAAAACCCCGACCTGCTTCTGCCATTGTTCTTCTCTCCCAAAGAAGGGAAGGTGAGCGCATCAATGGTGTTGATTCTGGCCAAGGCCCGGTCTTGCAACCCCGAGACTGATCCTATAACTCCCTCTCTGTTCTTCTTTTGGGTTTGTGATTATGGTTTCTTTTCTTTTATTTCTATTTGACAGTTTCTTGATGGACGCTGGAGCACCGGTCGAAGTGATGTCTATGGCTCTGGCAAAAACCGCCGAGGCTCATGGTACGAAGAAGCGCAAGCACCCCGCCGAGACTACCGCAAACAAGCTCAAAGCCATCGCCCTGTCGAAGCCCCCCTCTCTGGGATCCCTCATTAAGCAAGTCCAGGTAATATCTCTTCTTGACGATCTTTTTCTCGATCTTGATCGTGTTTTTTCATCTAACACGCAGTACTAGTACTAGTAGTACCACTTTCTGGGTGATCTTGCATGTGATTTTTGTGTGCCAAATGGTGGTTCTAAATTCCTCTTTTGACCAAAACATGCGAGAGGTTGACACTGATTTCTTATAGATTACTTTCAACTACTTTATGAACATCAATGCTACCTTTGAAGAGGGTATATTTGCATCAGTAACTTGTGTTATGGATATTGCAAGTAATCCCTCTGCTCTCATGCCTTTGAAGACATGTTCTAGTGTCTTTGTTCACTCATTTTTGTGCGTATATGTAGTCATATATGGAGTAAAATAATAAGAATCATCTTATATTTCTGAACGGAGGTAGTAATAAAATATTTGGTTTCTGTTTGAATTAGAACCAGGTCTGCGGCGGAGATGAAGTTCTCAAAGTCATGCCATGTGAACTGGAAGACCTCAGGATGATTTCTACTGCTAAACTATCTAGCTGTTGTGTCCTTGTCGCCACGTGTCTTGAACTAGTGTTTTCCTGTAGCATTGTTGTCAGGCGTGTTCTCGAGGCTGTACTTGACCACAACAATTTCCTGGTTGTGCCTTCGATTACGAAGGGTGTGGTCTGTAAAGCTTCCCAACAAATTTGATGCGGCATGTCTTCATCGTCATGTTTATGAGTGGAAAGACCACTCTGTTAGGTTCTCCAAGGTTGAGGAGATGGTGATGGTGTCGGTAGACATCTCTCACAAAGTCCATGGCCTAGTCAGTTATGCGGGGTTCATCCCGTAGGTCGGTGGCAAGAAATAGTCTGCAGAGTTTAATTAGTGCAACTTTGCTTGTCTATAGTAAGTACTATTGTTCAGTACTTGATTTGTGTTTGTGAACCCTGTATTGTTTAGTACTGCCGATTTTGGTGTGTGGTGAGTCCCGAGAACAGTCTATGTTAATGTCTGTCCACTCAATTTAGTCTGTATATTTTCAAGTATCCCGATCATCTTTTTTGTGAGGACGGTTTATCAATTATGGTTACACTCCAATATCTGTATGCATTGTAGGGTTTATCGCACCCACCAGGATTTCCAGTCCCATGGATGTTCGGTCCATACGATTTGTCACGACCTTTGGACTGTCCTGCTTGTGGGAGTAGGCGGGGGCCCTGCATGCCACGCGTAATTGGACGACCAATCTTCTGTTTAGTACTTCAACATAGTGATTTCCTGGTAAGGATTCACTCATGTCACATCAAGTAAATCTTATTGATTTACTGTCTAAATCTTATTGATTTAATGTCATGTTTTCTTTCTTTTGCCGCAATTTTATGATGCAGGTTTTGCCATGTCACATTCATTACAGAATAAACCATTTGGTTTGCTCTACGATGGATATTTTTGCAGGTTTCACTTCTTATGTCGTGTTAGTAACGAAGGCACTGTCCATCACTTATATTACTGGAAAAATTTGGATCAGTTTGTTGTCTGAGTACAAGCTGGATCCCTATGATGAACTGCAGTTTGGTTTAACAAACACGCCACAATTAGTCCTTCTCGCGTTTAAAAGAAATGAAGAAAAAGACTGGATCACGGTCACGGAGCCTAGTCACGTTAGAAAGCTGATCATAGCAGACCAGACACGATCGCCACTGTCTCGCACATCGGTACCACCTTCAGCAACGGATCGAGCACCGGCAGTTGCTCTTGCATTGACAGCGGCAGCAACTCAGTCTAATCTAGCTGAGGATTGGGCACCGACTGCGTTAGCAGATCAGGCTGATCTACCGGAGGATCGGGCATCGACACCGGCACCTGCTCCGACACCGGCACCAGCTCTACAAGGAGCACCATCTCCGGCAGCAGCAGCAGCAGCACTACCAGTCGCACCGGCACGGGCACTAGCAACGACTTCGGCACCTGCACCAATACTTGCACTTGTATTTGCTCTGGCCCGTGCAGCGGCAACGGAACCAACAGTTGCACCGGCAATAGACTGGGCTGCAGTTCACACTTCATATACCAAAGTCCTTACAAAAACCGACATGTCCACCTTCTTGGTAAGCATTTGCCGCCCAAGTGCTTCGTTCTTTTTTCTTTCCATGTTGTTTCACATGATTCACTGTGTTGATCTAACTGTTTGTGTATGTATTCTTGTTTGCAAACAGAGAATTCCTAGAGCAACGAGGGAGTCGTTCAACAATCCGGGCGACCGTGGCCAAGTTTCTCTTACCATGCGCAGCCTTGGTGTGAATGAACCTGCTCAATATACCGTATGTACAAAGGATGGTCGCATGATGATTGATGCTAAAGGATGGTCAAGGTTCAAATCTAAATCATATCTTGCGGTAGGGGATGATGTCAAAATCGAACTTTCTCGGCAAGGAGAGCTGGTCCAAATCAACTTTGAAATTCTTCAGTACTGTCGAACTGATCTATCCGCCGAGAGATTTTGATGTAATACTCTGGCATAGTGAAACAAGTGTCCTGTGTGTATAAGTAGTACGACAATATCGTTGATAGAATTGCAACTCTGATTGCTGGTTAGGAACTGTCGTTTGATTTCATTCCAACAGCTGTCGTGCTTTATTCAATTTTGTGTATTCGCCTTGCGACAGCATCTAAAACCAGTGCCGTACCGACCGCTTGCAATATGAAAAGCGCTGAGGTAGAACACATGGGCCCCCAAACATGCAGGCCCACCGGCCTATGGCCCAAAGTCCAGAACCGTGCGTTTGTTTGAGTATTTCTCAGCTGAACCCCCATAATGCCCGTGCATTGCACGTAACATCAAGATGCATTTGTATGAGTATTTTATCTTGTGAGAGAAAAGGATGAACGAGGGAAGGCCTTATTTGCAGATGTGGAGAGGTGTGTGGGTACCCTTTTGCAAAATTGTCGTAGTTTCCTTCCTATCCGTCAGATATAAATCGGACGGCCTATATTGCAGGATGACAGGCACACCATCATCACCAACTCGTCTATACCGTGTTAAAAAAACTCTATTTTTTATAATTATATATGTTATATATATTCCCCTTGATTTTTCTTATGTATAAAGTTGTGATATAAAAGATCTTTATATTTCTTTACAGAGGGAATATCTCTCTATCAAAAAAATATTTATGTGTAATAACTAGTTACTCTTGTCTTTCTACTTCCCTGCGTTGATATGTGGGGCATCCGGCAACGGGGTCCACGTGCCATATGCACCAAATTAGAGTGCACAACTGCATGGTAGACACACCCCGGTCGTAGCGCCGCATTAATGCCCAATGGGCCGTCAAATCACAAAAAAAAACCCACCTTTCCAGCTTTAGCAGTAAGCTGGACGGACGAAGCGGCAATATTTCACTGGGCCTGAATCCCTTCTCCCTCATCTGCTTGTTCAGATAAAACCCCCGCTCGGCGATTGCATAGGGTTTTCTCATGGAGAATCTGGTACAAATTCTTCATCCATCCCCGATAAATCCACGTCCCTTGGTCGCGGGTACTCCTAGGATGGCAGCCGCCGCCGTTGATGCATTTTTCTTCCTACTGAATCTAGTGTGTTTCATTTGCAGTGCCCAAAGTGCGAGGACCCTACAGGTTTCTGCGCCCTCGGCGAGACGCCACACTTGTTCCTTCTCATCCTAACACATGATTTTAAAACGCGCACAGTATGTTCCTAGAATCCTCTTTTCTATCCGGGAGGGTGGGGATTTTTGAACATGTTGTCGACTAATTTGGAAACTTGGGTTGCTATATTTGGATAAAAGGTACTAGTACCATGGTCAACACTGACGTGAAGGAGGAAATTATTTCTAGATTTGGATATAGGGAATACATTGTGTTCTCATATTATTTTTCCTGCAGTGCATTCCTTGCTCTGCCAGAACACATGTACTCAAGATGCTCGGCCTTGCCATAACTGAATGCACCAGTTTAATGGTAACAGTGAAGACAAGCCATGGATATAAGTTTCGAGTTGGGTTCATGAACCAAGAAGATCACTGCTTTTTTTATAGCCGAACTTGGATAAACTTTCTCAAGTGTTACGGACTGAAAGTTGGCGCACGAATGTTGATGGAAATAGCAGAACCTGGTCTCATCTTCACTGCGGTCTTCCACCCCGACGTCGTTCCAATTGTTCATCCATGTTAGTTTTGTATCTGGTTCTTGCTTCTTGCCTCGATTACTTCTTAATCCACCTATTATGTCTAACTAATCACAATTTAACTTTAGAAGTAGCAACGAATCTCTCACGAAGATGCTACTTCTAACTAATATTTTCTTATATTGGTGGCACGTGTAGGTTTTGTTCAGAGTTAAGCAGGCTACTCGTTTGTTATTCTATAAGAACTCGGCTGTTACTCATGGCACTGAAGTTGACTTGGACGACATCCACAAGTTCCTACACTTTATTGATCGCCTTGAGGTCCTTGTGGGGCGTTTAAATGGTGGAATGCCACGTGGGATATGTGTGCCACTGCGGCACTCGTTGAACAGGTCCAACTGTGTTGAGAAACTTATGGTACGAGATGTTTTCTGTTATATATGTTGTTCATAAACTCTTGCTTATGCATAGTTTTACAGTTGTGATCTTCTTGAAACAGGAACTGCCCAGTTCTATTGTTCCTATACAGATGCCTGACCATGGTCGGGTCAGACTTGCGCTTGGTCACAACATGATGTTTATGTTGACCTACTCCATTCCCCTTGGAGGTGAAAAGATACTTATTCATGGGTGGTCTCAAATAATGAAGGCCCGTCCATCTTGGAGAATAGGACAGAAGATTATGTTCCTGCTTCTCCATGGCTCTAAAGCGAATATCCTGTGTATTGACCACATTGCGAGATGAAGCCGCTTTCAGAAGGTTGTGGATGCGCGGGGTGGCGCCTGGGCCTTGTCCTGGGGCTTGGCGGCCTCACCCTTTGGTTAACTGTAGGCAAAGTAGCACTGTTCGAGGCGTGCTTTGTACGGTTGAACCTGTATAAGTGCTCATACTGCTTTCAGCTATGGTTGTTAAGTGCCCCTGCTGGTTTAAGTTAAGGTTGTTAAGTACTCCTGCTGCTTTTACAGTCTGTCGTGTTTCTTCAGTCATGTCTTCCTCCAGCCGCCAAAACCAAACCAGCGCCGGCGGGGCCGCGTGCTTCCGCCTCCCACGGCTCGCTGCACCTCAGCGCACGCATCGCCGCCCCACCATCTCCTAAATCGTTAACGCCGACCTCCGAGGCCTCGCCGTCGTCCTCCGCGCGCTTTGCTGTGCTTGCCGCGGCGCCGCCCTCTCGCGTTGTCAACATGGTCAACAAACAAGAGGAATCACCAGAGGACTGTACGTGGAGAGGATGACAGTAGGGGCCCACCATGTCCATGGCCGGACGCAAGGAAGTTCCTCATTTTTTGTTATATATATACTCCATTGTCAGCGTATGGAAAAAGAAAATGCTTCCTGCTAGTGGTTTCCTGACATCTGGGACCCACGACATTGTCAGCGTATATAGTCAATAGACAAGAGAACAGCACAAGATCGGCTGACACCTGAGACGTAGCTGCTCGAGCAGTATTTTTTTTGTTATTGTTGAGACGGAGCAGGGTTTCAACTGGGCTGTGGCCCGTCTAGCCCAGGCTTATATTTTATGTTCACCACATGACCAGCCCAGCTATTTTCTTTTGTGAAAATGAGCCCAGTTTATTTTTTCTGAAGAATACCCAATCCAGGCCTACTTATTTTTCTATGCCCTAATGGGCTGCAACTCTTTCAAGACGCCTGCAAATCTTGAAAGTAACATGAAATGGGCTGTAAATATAAAAACAGATGACAAATTGGCAATTACTTTATAATTTCTGATTTTTTTTCACATTTTCATATTCCAATTTCATTGGGCTGTAACCTAATTTAAATATATCTTCAAAGTACTTTAAATCTGGCTCGACATTTCAGTATTAAAAATAGTTTGGAACCCACAGAAATATGCGAAATTTCATTTAAATTTTTAACCCTGGCCCTGGCCAACAAAAAAACGGACTGCAATAAATTGAATAAGAAGTTGCAATGAGCTATATATAAATTATTAAAAAAATAAGGAATGGTCTGACTTGTGGGCCTATTAAGTTGACGCGTATGCAAGATTTTTTTTACTTATTATAGACGACAACAAATGATTCTAGCAGACGTAACTGTTGGATTGGCCATCGTGTTTCTTCATTCTCTGATCTTCTTGCTCCAGCCGCCAAATCCAGCGCCGGCGGGACCGCCTGCTCCCGCCTCCCGTGGCCGGCTGTGCTGTCGCGCAGGCCTCACCGCCCTACTACTCCCATCGCTGGCCAGGCCATCCCTCCACTGTTGTGGCTTCGCCGCCTTCGGGCCATTCCCTTCCTGGGCCTCGCCGTCGTCCATCGCGCTGGTGTTCTCGGCACGGCGTGGTCAACGTTGTCAACAAACGACAACATCGGAAGAGGGACATACATGGAGAGGCTGACAGTTGGGACCCACATGGTCCATGTCCCCGCGCAAGCAAGTACCTCCTTATTACGCCAAAAAGAATGAATACTCCCGATGACAGCTCGGACCCACCAGCTATATCTTCGCACGCAAGGAAGTGCCTCCTTAAGACGCACAAAAAAATGAATACTCCCCCTGCTAGCTGGGACCCACCATAGTGGTAGGCTGACTTGTGGGCCTACTAAGTTGACGCGGACGGCGGGCTTTGTCAACTTAGTCAACAAACGATTCTATCACCAGTGACCGTTGGATTGTTAACATCCAACGGTCGTCCTGCTTCTTCAACCTCTGATTTTCTTGCACCAGCCGTCCAAACCACCGCATGCTCTTGCCTCCCATGGCCGGCTATGTTGCCGCGGAGGCCTCACTGCCCCCTACTACTCCCACCGCTGGCCAGGCCCTGCGGCGACGGCAGCCTCACACCGCAGCCGAACCAGTGAAGAGTGGACCCTCGTGCTCCTCTCCGCGTGGGCATCCACTGCCGCATCTTCCCCGGCTCCGTGTTGTTCCCTTCCTAGGCCTCCCCGTCATCTACCGCCTTGGTGCTCTCAGCGCGGCGTGGTCAATGTGGTCAACGAATGACTTCCATCGGAAGAGTACTGTACGTTGAGAGGCTGACAGCTGGGTCCACGGCCGCAGCAAGGAAGTGCCTCCTTATTACGTGCAAAATAATTATTCCTCCACCTGACAGCAGGGACCCACCGGACGGGCCACCGTATTTTGCAAAAAAAAAAACATTTCCCTGACTGCTGGGACCCATCAGCTACATCTTCGCACGCAAGGAAGTGCGTCCATATTACGGGCAAAAAAATGATTTGCCCCCTAACTGCTGGGACCCACCAGCTACATCTTCGCACGCAAGGAAGTGCCTGACAGTCGGGACCCACCCGATCGAAGCGTACGTAGCGTTGTCATTCTGGTCGCGAACGTGTACGTACATACTGGTAGATCAGTCTGTCTGCAGGCTGCAGCGATGAACCGTGGTTGTGCAAGGAAGGGCACGTGTCGTAGTAGAGGCGGGCACGTGTGTAGTAGAGGCGCGCACGTAGCATGTACACGTACGTACAGCGACCAGGGTGCAAGAAAGAAAATACGGCCACGTACGTACATACGGGCGGGGTCTCGAACGCCTACTCGCGCATACGTACGGCCATGGCTTGTGTACATGGCTGGGTCGGAACGGAGAAACTGCGTTGTCGTCGTGTTCATGGGGAGCCAACCGGCTAGGTCGGAACGGAATGCGTCACGGGGTTCATGGGAGCCAACCAGCTTGGACGGAACAGGCGATGGAAACAAGGCCTGGCGTACCGCAGAACGGAGGAAATGGCCTTGTGTTCGACCGGCCACGGTGGAAACGGGATCCTGTTCATCGGGAGGGTCTGGCGTACCGCAAAACGGAGGAAACGGACCTCCTACGGTCGAAAGGGGGTCCTGTTGATCGGGAGGGGTGTGGCGTATCCCAAAACGGAGGAAACGGACTTGTGTTGGAGCGCTATGGTCGAAACGGGGATCCTGTTCATCGGGAGGGGTGTGGCGTACCGTAAAACGGGACTCCACGGGATACTGTTCATCTCCACCGTCGACCTCCTCCAGCCTCCACGGGCTACTGTTCATCCACCGTCGACCTCCTCCAGCCTCCACCTGCGACTGTTCATCCACGGGCTCCTGTTCATCCAACCTCCACCGCGCGCTCCTCCACCGGCTACTGTTCAACCAGCCCTCTCCATGGGGTCCTGTTCAACCACCCCTCCATGGGCTACTGTTCATCCAGCCCTCTCCATGGGGTCCTGTTCAACCACCCCTCCACGGGCTACTGTTCATCCAGCCCTCCACTGGCTACTGTTCAACCAGCCCTCCACCGGCTACTGTTCAACCAGCCCTCCACGGGGTCCTGTTCATCCAGCCCTCCACGGGGGTCCTGTTCATCCACCGGCTCGATCGATCGGGGTACTGTTCATCCAGCGGCAATGGCCTCTACTACCACGGGGTCCTGTTCATACAACCCCCACCGGGAACTGTTCATCCAAACCCCCTCAACAACGCTCACTGTTCATCAAGGGAAGGAGGCAGCAATGTTCGACCGGCTTCAGTTAGCAGCAGTAGCGAAGGAATCACTCGGGTTCAGTTAACAGCAAGGGATCGATCGATCGCTCAGGTTCAGTAACAAGTAGCCTGCAGTGCAATCGCTCGGGTTCAGTTAGAGCCCAACGCCTCGCTCGGGTTTAGTTAGAGTGCAACGCCTCGCACACACACGCGTACGTACGAGAGAAATGCACATCGCTCGGCCCCCGACCAGCCACCGTAACCCGGGACTCCCCGATATTTTCCTCGCCCTCGCTTCTACCACGGGTTTTTCCGTCATGGACGGCCCAAAGAATGTCATGCAGCTGCGTCTCCGACCCGCCCAGGACGAAAAGCCCATTTTCTGTCATGATTTTTTGTCATAGAAGTAGGACCCCACCACATCTATGATGATACCTGGTTTTGTCACAATTATTGTCATAGAAATGTCATAAGTATGACATAATTTTTTTTCGTTCGGCCCAGAATGTCACGGATGTGTCTTTTTTTGTAGTGAAGCTATGTGCCTAATGAGTTAGTTGCGGGATGATGCATTACGGAACGAGTAAAGAGACTTGCCGATAACGAGATTGAACTAGGTATGATGATACCGACGATCGAATCTCGGGCAAGTAACATACCGATGACAAAGGGAACAACGTATGTTGTTATGCGGTTTGACCGATAAAGATCTTCGTAGAATATGTAGGAACCAATATGAGCATCCAGGTTCCGCTATTGGTTATTGACCGGAAGTGAGTCTCGGTCATGTCTACATAGTTCTCGAACCCGTAGGGTCCGCACGCTTAACGTTCGATGACGATTGATATTATGAGTTTATGTGTTTTGATGTACTGAAGGTTGTTCGGAGTCCCGGATGTGATCACGGACATGACGAGGAGTCTCGAAATGGTTGAGACATAAAGATCGATATATTGGATGGCTATGTTTGGACATCGGAATGGTTCCGGGTGAGTTCGGGCATTTACCGGAGTACCGGGAGGTTACCGGAACCCCCCGGGGAGTACATGGGCCTTAATGGGCCTTAGTGGGAGAGAGGAGGAGGCGGCCAAGATGGGGGCACCCCCCCAAGCCCAATCCAAATTGGGAGGGGGCCGGCCCCCCTTTCCTTCTCCCTCTCTCCTCCTTCCTTCCTCTCCTACTCCAACTAGGGAAGGGGGAATCCTACTCCCGGTGGGAGTAGGACTCCCCCTTGGGCGCGCCATAGAGAGGGTCGGCCCTCCCCTCCTCCACTCCTTTATATACGGGGGAGGGGGGCACCCCATAGACACACAAGTTGATTGTTTAGCCGTGTGCGGTGCCCCCCTCCACAGATTCCCACCTCGGTCATATCGTTGTAGTGCTTAGGCGAAGCCCTGCGTCGGTAACTTCATCATCACCGTCATCACGCCGTCGTGCTGATGAAGCTCTCCCTCGACACTCAGCTGGATCTAGAGTTCGTGGGACGTCACCGAGTTGAACGTGTGTAGATCGCGGAGGTGTCGTACTTTCGGTACTAGGATCGGTCGGATCATGAAGACGTATGACTACATCAACCGCGTTGTCATAACGCTTCCGCTTTCGGTCTACGAGGGTACGTGGACAACACTCTCCCCTCTCGTTGCTATGCATCACCTTGATGGATCTTGCGTGTGCGTAGGATTTTTTTGAAATTACTGCGTTCCCCAACAGTTGAGCAGACTCGAAACAGGACAAGGGCGTTGCCAATAGCGGAAGGGTCCCATTGCGTGCAGGTTTTCCATACAAAGAGCAAGAACTTTCGAGGAGAATAGCCTTATATCAAAAGGAATTTCTCAAAGTTTTGCGTGACTTAGCTTTTCGTGGTCGCGCGGATGGTTGTTGCGGCTGTGGACGGCACCAGAATGCGGCTGATCGACGCCGCCTTCTCCTTTCTAGTCATCCCCATGAGGGAATCGATGCACCGGCTTTGAAACCAGATTTTCACAGCTTGCGCCCCCTACCTGGCGCGCCAAAGATGTCGGGGAAAATGACACCTATGGGATCACGGGGAATCCCTTCTACGGTTGGCGGGCGCGGGGCTGTGGAAAGAGCGGGTTTCAAAGATCAACGCAGGGGGGTTTATCCAGGTTCGGGCCGCAAATGATGCGTAATACCCTACTCCTGCCGGTTTGTGTTTATCTGGTGTTCTTGGACTAGCTACAAAGCGTGCATGGTCCAAAAAGTCTGAATCCTCTCTCAGTACGCTGCGGGCCTCCTTTTATAGTCAAAGGGGCTGCCACAGTGGCACACAGGAGGTGGAAAGTTTGTACTGTATACAAGTCTATCGCATGGCACCGTAGGACAAACGCATTTAATGCGCTGCCGACGTTCCCTCTCACTTTATCGGGGACGGCAAGGAAGCTTGTTCCGCTCGTCGCCGCTTCGCCTCGCTCCGATGCGTGTCCAGGCTGACGAGGCGCGCAGCGCCACGCTGGCTAGCTGGCTGCTGAGCTGGTGCGGTGGCAGAGTCTTCACGAAGATCTGCATGCCACCACGTAGGTGCTTGCTCAGTTGGCCTGGAAGCCGCACGCCGCCACGCAGATGCCTGCCTAGTTGGCGGGCTGACTGCTATGTTGGAACGGCGGTGGAGCCTTGGCAGGTGTGAGCCTGGCTGCGGCCCTGCGGATGTCCTTGGCATGGGTCTTGTCAGGGCCCCGGCAAGGGCCTTGCCGGGGTCTTGTAGGCGTCTCCGGCAAGGGCATTGCCAGGGTTCTTGTGGGCATCCCCGGCAAGGATCCCGCCGGGGTCTTCATCTTCTGGTCCTCATCTAGTCTTGTAGGTCTTTGGTCTTCACAAAGATTTGCATGCCACCATGGAGGCGCCTCCCGAGCCTTGGTTCCACCGTTGTCGATGGTGTCGGAACTCTTAGGCTCAAGGGTAGCGGCCTTGCTGGTGTTGGGCAAGTTGCCCCGGCAAGGCCCTTGCCGGGGCTGTGGAGGCCGCCCCGGCAAGGCCCTTGCCGGGGGGGTTCACCTTGCCCTCCTGCTCTTTAGGCTTCTAGCTTGAGTGCTGCTCTGGCGACCTTGTGTCTTTGCTTCCTCTGCCCCGCCAAGCGTGGCCGCAGGCGTGGCTGCAACTGCCCGCGCACAAGTAAAGGGGTACCAAAAGGACCCCTACCTTTGTACACTGACACCTTGAATTGGACCGTAGTTGCTTTCCCTAGCCGGCTTGCCGAGCGGCGGCGATCGGCAGATGGGTGAAGGGAGCGGCGAAACGGAAGAGACAAGAGTCTGCCGATAGGGAGTAACCGATCGCGTCAATTGTGGAGGCGTGCGGCGTGGTGCGTTATGTGCGTACATTGCATTATGTCCAGTATGGATGGAATCGAGTAAATCTTGCGATGGATTCAGCTTTAATACGTTAGAATGGGCTAATCACGTTAAGAAGATTAATGGGCATGGAGACAATTGGCTTGTGGGCTTCTGGGCCTTTCGATGGGGTCAGTTTTGATTTTTTAATGGGTTCAAACCACTAAATACCTGTACGTATAGACGTGGCAGTCAAAAATCATTGGGTTCAGCTGAACCCAATGACTATACGCTGGCTCCACCCCTGAATCTCGGGCAAGTAACATACCGATGACAAAGGGAATGACGTATGTTGTCATTACGGTTTGACCGATAAAGATCTTCGTAGAATATGTAGGAACCAATATGTGCATCCAAGTTCCACTGTTGGTTATTGACCGGAGATGTGTCTCGGTCATGTCTACATAGTTCTTGATGAGGACATCCCAGCCATGGATACCACACCAACAATAATCAACAGTCCAATCACAAGAAGTCACGCAATGCAAATACATGGTCAGGTGAACGCTAACTTAAGTTTATCATTTAACCTTGAAAACATGGTTGTGCCTTCACCTCCTTTGTTGTTGGTTGAACTCAGGGGCAATATCGAAGAAGGCCAAACACATATCAGTCCGTGCAAAACAATGTTTTATGGCGAAGAACAAAGTTAGGAGTTCATGAAGAAATGAGTTGTCTGCTGAAGAAACATTGTTCCGATTCTGACGAAACAATGTTTTGCACGAGTTTGGATATCCCAACTTGCGAAAGGTTTCCAGAACTCGACTATGCTGCTGAAGAAAACATTGTTTGACTCCAGTGAACAATGTTTGATCGGGAACTGCCAACCACCTCCAGCGAGAGTTTTCCAGAAGCTACCTCATTAAGTCTCGAAGCCATTTAGTCAAACAAAGCTGGTTCACTTTCACACCTAAGCTGGTTCCAGAAGCTAGTTCTCTTTCACACCTATCCAGGGGGGTTGTCCCGGTTGTAAATAGGGTAGCTCTTCCCTTGTTGGTGACTTTTGCCATTTCTATCAAAGACCAAAGACATAGACTCCTCCTGAGATTGGAGAGCTCTTGTTATCCTTATTCTCATGATTCCTTGAGAAATTGCTCCTAATTCATGCTCCACGACTAGATCATGTTGTGTGGATTAGAGTTCGTGGTTTCCCTTGCGGATTGCACCTATCCCGTGCTCCATGACTTGAGCGTGGTTGTGTGGGGTAGTATTGCGGGTTGTGGATCGGCGAATGTTCGGATTGTAAGCTTCGGTGAGCATCCTCCTCGTCGGGTCATAATCTCTTATTTTCCATTTTCCGGCTGCTTGCAGCTAGTTATCCCCATCCATTTATCGATCCTAGGCCGTGAAAATCGGACCTTCCCTTGTACTCCCTCTTCTCCGAAGACGGGGTCATATCAGTTCTCGAACCCGTAGAGTCTGCACGCTTAACGTTCGACGATTTGTATTATGAGTTATGTGTTTTGGTGACCAAAGATTGTTCGGAGTCCCGGATGAGATCACGGACATGACGAGGAGTCTCGAAATGGTCGAGAGGTAAAGATTGATATATTGGATGATAGTATTCAGACACCAGAAGTGTTTCGGAATGTATCGGGTACGTATCGGAGTACCGGGGGGTTACCGGAACCCCCCGGGGGAAAGATATGGGCCATATGGGCCATAGGAGGGAGGCAAGGCAACCCACAAGGGGTGGCGCCCCCCATGGGGAGTCCGAATTGGACTAGGGGAGGGGGCGGCGCCCCCCTTTCCTTCTCCTCCTCTTTCCTCTCTCTCCTTTCCCCTTTCCTCCCCCGATAAAAGGAAGGGGCGGTGAATTGGACTAGGAGCCCAAGTGGGACTCCTCCCACTTGGGGCGCCCTTAGGCCGGCCTCCTCCCCTCTCCCTCCTTTATATACGGGGGCAGGGGGACGCCTCTAAGACACACCAAATGTTCTTAGCTGTGTGCGGCGCCCCCCTCCACCGTTTGCTCCCCCGGTCATATTGTCGTAGTGCTTAGGCAAAGCCCTGCGCGGATCACTTCACCATCACCGTCACCACGCCGTCGTGCTGATGAAACTCTCCCTCGACACTTTGCTGGATCAAGACTTCGGGGGACGTCATCGAGCTGAACGTGTGCTGAACTCGGAGGTGCCGTACGTTCGGTGCTTGATCAGTTGAATCGCGAAGACGTTCGACTACATCAACCGCGTTTAACTAACACTTCCGCTTTCGTTCTACGAGGGTACGTGGACACACTCTCCCCTTCTCGTTGCTATGCATCTCCTAGATAGATCTTGCGTGATCGTAGGAATTTTTTTGAAATTGCATGCTACGTTCCCCAATAGTTGATATATCCTGAATGTATCTATATTTTTGGACACAACTACAAATTTGATGTCAGATTTTTGACAATGGCAAATCGAATTTTTTATGGCAATTTGTGTTTGTCGATGATGATAGGTCTAGTAGACAAGCGTGACAAAATCTGCCTCAGTTCGTGCTTACAAACTAAAATTTTCATCCTCGCGCCAACATAAATTGTCATAAAAGACGTTTAATTTTCCATGCTTGAAAATTTGAAGTCGGCTTTTCAACATTATCAATATCTTTTGTTATATTCATGTCATACGAATTAAGGGTTTATAGTAAGTGAAATAACATTTGTTGCCCTAAGTGGGTTTTGGTATAGCAACATATGGATTAAGCACTAACCATGTGTTATTAAGTGTGTATAAGGCTTGTTAGTCCAAAAGGCGGCAGTCAAAGGTGGATGGTCACCCCCACATCGCTAAAAGAGAGAATAGGGACGTCCCACTTAAACTATGCATCTTTTTTCCTTTGATCACCAGCCATAGGATAGCCTCGGCTTGGCTTTGGATCCTTGCAAAGCGGAAAACCTTGCCCGGAAGAAGCGCCGCCGGAGGCAGCGCGAGCGTGAGGCGGCGGAGAAGATAGCGTCAGTGCTACACCATCTTTGTATCGTTGAATATATGATGAATTTGCATTGTATGATCGTTGTGTATGGATTTCCACGAATTTGGGTATCAAAATTTCAGTAGTGCAGTTGTGGAGAGGGCCAAATTAAGACCTGCCGGACGCAGTCCGCCGGTGTACAGGGCTCTGGTTAGGCAATTTCGGTTGTAGATGTTCTAAAAAAGTTGAAGTTGGAACTTTAAAATTCAAATGTTATAAAATCTCGAACACACAAATCCACAGTGACGATAGAAATTTGTGGCATCGCCTCAGGCTAGGCACGAACAAAACAATGCCCATAAACATTTTTTTTATGGAATGCCCAGGCAACTCCAGGAAGTGAACGAAACACGCTCGCTGTGCTAGAAAGTGGCGGCCCCACCAGCAAGCCGCACTTTCCAAGCTTCCTCCCAGTCGTAGCCCGGCAGTCTTCCGGAAGGCCCCGATTGACTGATCCCCGCGTCGCCGGCCGCCGCCCCCAGCGTTTCTCGCCGGCGGGCATGTCGCTGGAGCTGAGCATGGCCCTGGCGGCGCCGCCGGGGGGCGGGCTGCTGGCCCCGCCCCCTCCCGCCCCGCCCGGCAAGGAGCAGCAGGTGGCGGGGGTGGGGATCCTGCTGCAGATCTCCATGCTCGTGCTCTCCTTCGTGCTCGGCCACGTCCTCCGCCGCCACCGCTTCTACTACCTCCCCGAGGCCAGCGCTTCGCTCCTCATCGGTATGTTTATGTCACATCACGCACGCACGCCTCCGCGGCCGAGGCGACTGCCTGACCCTTGCGTCTGAACCCTAACCCTTGTCGCCGGCTGCTCGCACGTCTGATCATTTCGTAGATTCTGGAAACCTCCGTTTTAGTTCTGATCATGTTAATTCTCAGCCCCGTTTCTTCCTTGTTTGGCCTTAACTGCACAGAAGAACGGGATAATTAGTATTTCTGCTAACTTTAAACTAGGCTAGTGGCAGGGTCTGTTGCCTTGCTGTCAAATTGAGTATACCTGGGGTTTAAATCCATCATATGATGTCATGCCCCTGGGAGTGTGCAAAACGTATGTTGGTGAAATTCATTCGAGGGCTCCCCCCCCCCCCCCCCCCCCCCCCCGACTTATTATAACTGTAAATTCCAGTTTCGAGTTCTTTGAGATATATCATTAGAAAATGGCAGCTAGTTTGATGTTCTGTGTTTTAGAGTGACCCAGTTTAAGATAAGATAATTGTTTAAAATGTGCCATCAATTTTATGCAGTCCATCTGTAGCTAGCTCCTCATTTGATAAAGGAGAACCATTGCATAAATATTTGCTTCCACGAAGTCTTCCTTCAAATGGGCAAACTAATATTTGAACAAGAAAATAAATCGAGATCTCCGATTGCTCTATTGTATATTTTACACCAGTTTCATAGTTCCTGTTTTCATTTCATTTCATTTGTTATATTGTGGGCATTCTTTGACTTACGGAACTTTCATGACTGTATTACAGGACTAGTTGTTGGTGGGCTTGCTAATATTTCGAACACAGAGACCAACACTAGGTTCGTGTTGATTGTGTAGTTTTGTTCTTATTTGGACTTCTGCATCATTTGCGTTGTGCTCACTGTAGCCTAGACCTTACACATAATGTTCACATGTTCCACTTGATCATGCCTTGTTCCCTCTGATTCGCAGGACATGGTTCAACTTCCATGAAGAATTCTTCTTCTTGTTCTTATTACCTCCTATAATATTATATCCTTTTTCTTCAGTCTTCTTGTTTTTAACATTGCTAGTACCTTGGTGACCAAAATAGGCTTCCTAACTTGTAACTTCCCCAAATACTTCTCTAACCCTCCTTACTGGAATATTTCTCTTTTCCAAATTGAAACTTGTATTCCTTGACTTCGGTGAACCCAATCAGGATTCAGCTTATCCCCAGTAAGTACTATACATTGATAATACTTCCTTTATCTAAGCTACTTTTCCTAAGACGTCTCTTTTCAGAAACCATTCTTTGCCAACTTTGGGGCCATTGTAACTTTTGCCATTCTTGGGACATTCATCGCTTCCATCGTAACAGGGATGCTTGTGTAAGCATAACATACTTTATTTGTCTACTTCTATTAAAATCTCTCATCTTCTAAGCCTGTATCTGTTTTCACTGCAGCTATCTTGGTGGACTCACATTTCTAATGTATAAACTTCCATTGGTTGAATGTCTTATGTTTGGCGCTCTTATATCCGCGACTGATCCTGTCACAGTATTATCAATATTCCAGGTGCCTAGCTTTTCTTTTCTCCATCTCATTCTCGGACCTTTATAGTTAGCTATATTTGTTCCGAGTCAGTTTAACTCTGTAGTGATTTAACTGTTGTTGTGGGCCTTTGCGCCTTTGTTCCCAAGGATTTTGGAATGGTGTAGTGATTTAACTGATGTTGAATGCAAATCTTAGTCAGGAACATATCACTATATCAGTAAATAAGTAACTAAAGTTGTCTCTGTTGTATGAAGAAATGCGAAGGATCCTATTTCCTAGTTTTCTGCTAGAAAACGGACTTCCTCATGCTTGAAAAGTGAAGCATCATTGCTTTGCTAATGTATAGGTAATACTTGATGAGTATGTTCCATGGGCTAGTTGTAACGCCCAGCCACAACCATCGGTTCCTGTTACGACCGGTGGGATCTAGAGTAGTCCCACAGAACAACACTGGTCTTTCTTACACACTTTGTCCTCGCTCGTGCGCACCCGGGATCAACTTCCCAATCAGTCACCCATCCTTAAATTATTTCAAGCCAAGCACACTTAACTTTGAGGTTCCTTGCGGATGGGCTCCCAGAAAAGAAGGATTTCCTTGTTGACATGAATAGTCCATCATTCCTATTAAGACATGATGTCATATACATCCCCACTCAAAGGAACCGGCGTCCTCGTACACCAGTGCCAGCATCCACATGTGCCCATGCGGTGTGCCACGATGGGTCACACACGCCATGTACATGTCTGCGCCACTGATCAGCACAGGCCTGTGTAACCGCGAGGGACGACTCTGATACCATTTGTAACGCTCCGGCCATAGCCCACTGATTCCCGGCCGTTACGCCTTGCGGGATCTCGACTGGCCCCACAGACCAACACTGGTCTTTCCTGTGCACTTTGTCCTCACTCGTGCGCACCCAGGATCAACTTCCCAGTCGGTCACCCATCCTAATGTTGCTCCAAGCCAAGCACACTTAACTTTGAGGTTCCTTGCGGATGGGCTCCCGAAAAAGAAGGAATTCCTTGTTGATATGAGTAGTCTATCGTTCCTATTAAGACAGGACGTCACACTAGTCTGGAAGTTCATATTTCCTCTCACGGTCTCGCATGCAAGATGAAGCGTCATGGCATATAAATATTATTAATGTCAGCATTTAAAGGTTCAGTTGTTACATTGATGGTCAATATTTAATGCCACATTTATTGAAGAGGTAATGCAAATGTGCGACCCTGAGTATGCTGAGTCCCTGAACTAATGACATGAAATTTGTGCTATCATTTCTGTGCAGGAACTGGGAAGTGATGTTAACTTGTATGCTCTGGTGTTCGGCGAATCTGTTTTAAACGATGCGGTCTGTTTTTACTTGTTTCCAGTGCATGCAAGTATAGTCAGTACTTCCTCGTGCCTATGACTAACTTATATGTCTTACTATTTGGGGAGTGCAGATGGCAATTTCTCTTTACAGGTTTGTTTCTATCAATGAGCCTGTTACATAATTCTTCCAAGATGTGCACTTCTTGCTTATGTCCATTATTTTCTTCAGGACAATGTCATCGGTCAGGAGTAATGCAGCAGGAGGCGAGAACATTTTTATGATGATTCTACAGTTCCTTGAGATCTTTGTTGGTTCAATGTCATCAGGTTAGCACCAGTGCCGAAGATAACACTTTTCAATTGGATGTAAGACTGGCAGACTGCCATGACGATACATACTTAGTTACACATTTTGGGCACTTACTAGCTAGAACATTTTAGTAATGACTAATCACAACTCTACTATTAACTTTTTTCAATATGCAGCATTCATTATTTCTTCATTTTCTGGACGTACAATGCATGACCCTTAAGGGATTACTGTTACTTAGTTACTCAATTTGACCCATACAACTCTCCTAAATAATCAGACTCAATCCGTATTTTCTATTGAATAACTGCACGATTTGCTGAGAAATGGCCAACCCCGGATCCATCGATCTAGATCATGGTTGGAATTACCCTCAGTTCTCTGTCTCTCTGTGTTCGCAACTTGCATGGACCCATGTAAGTTTCCATGTCATTCAACGTACTGCTGCCCTTGCTGTTTGGTTATGGTGCTTCCTTTGCCACTTTATCGTCTTGGTGCCATCGCCGAGCACAATCTCTATCACCGTCTTATCGCCATCGGTGTCGTCCTTGAGGAGTAGCAGGTATGGCTGCGAGAAGGGAGATGCAATGCAAGGGTGGATGGCACGGTGGGGAAAAAGCAGCAGGGAGGCAGTAGGAGTGTGGGAGATGGGGAGTACATGTGGAGGTGGCGTGGTATAGCAGATGGCTATTTTGGTGTTTGTCCATGTATTTCATTCCTGATTTGCGAATCAGAGTGTATACTCCTCATAAAACTCGATTCATAGGAAATAAGAATGAATGGCGAAACCAAATCATCAACCGAGCGAACCGCAGATCTGGTAATGTGCTAAACATGCTTCCCAAGCACGAGTAATGCTGGAGCAATACTGCTATGCATCACTAGTGCTGATCCATTGCAGTTCTTGTGTCACTTTCATGATATACAATTGTATCTTTGATGAACGAAAATTGGGAGAATAGTTAATTCGTTGTTGAGGTTCAGTTCACGTCCCTTTATAGGGATGACTCGATGCACTGCAACCATTACAAGTTTTGAGCAGCAAAATTGGCCCAGCTGCATTTATGCCATTTGACTTATGATTTCTACGGTACATGTCAGTACCTGACCTCAGCCTCTATGCCTACTTGTGAGCTTTGGAACTCTGTTCCTAGTAGCAGGACTTAATTCTTATATTGCTATTCTTTCTACGGATGTGCTGATTTTGTATTCCTCCTGGACATCTTGAGGATGTGGACTTAACATGTATTCTTCCCTCGTACACATGAGAGACACTGGTACGCTGCACAGAGTTATAAACTTATAATATGTTTGGATCACAGCCCCTCTTTGATGTTCCTTCTCGTGCAGTTCTCGTTAACAATACATGTGACCCCAGAGGAGATGCATCAGTATCTTAACTTAGGGATATTTTTTCTGGATAATAATATATTTCTGTATTTTTAGTTCTTTCGGATTTAGTAGTGTCTCATGTAATCATTCCATTTCTATGATTTGCAGGTGTCGGAGTTGGATTTATCTCTTCTCTTATATCCTTTCTCATTGTCTTGCATACAAAACTCTATTTACTAGTTTGCCTCATATGATGTCTATAATTCATGTTCTGTATGTTCTAGTGAACTTCACACTGTTGCTTCTAGTCCTAGACAACTGTTACTAGTGAAATGTTGTTCTTAGATAGCTGCAACCAAGAAAATTTGGTACAATCTACATAATATTATCTCGCTTCCCGTTGTTGGCATCACATACCCTTTCTTGCCCTACCGTAAGATGCGTCGTCATTCTTATTTGCTGCTTTTGTGTGTGTGTGCTGGGGGGTAGGGGTGGAATGCACGATGTGAATTTGGATTATTTAGGCATTATTCCATCCTCACCACTTCCTATACTGTGTTGATATTGTGATGCCTTGACCACCTGGTACCTATTTAAATATGCGGGATTGGATATTGACAAGTAAGTCATATCATGTTACCTATTTTCAGTCTTCACTTTAAATAAATTGACATATGTTGCCAGTTCTAAATTTGTGGTATGTTTACTATTTCAGTCTTCAGAACTTGGAGTGCTGCCTTTTTGTTCTCTTCCCATACTTCTCGTAAGGACATTTGAAACTTCACTCTTTCCATTTTGGGGTATTTTTTCATTGAACTGTTTCACTTTTAACTTTTAGGTATATGTTAGCAGAAGGACTTGGCTTGTCAGGAATTGTTTCTATACTATTCACAGGGATGGTAGGAACAATATGGAGTTTATTATGTGATATATAGTCATGTTTCTACTGTGGCTAGGTCTCCTGACATCATATTTGCTATTTCTTCTCAGGTTATGAAGCACTATACATACTCTAATCTGTCAGATAACTCGCAGCGCTTTGTTTCGGCCTTCTTTCACTTGCTATCATCTTTGGCTGAAACATTTGTGTAAGCTCCGGGACACTCATAATGAGCAACTAGATAATGCCCTGCGTGTTGCTGCGGATTTTTAAGCAATGAACTTATCAAAAATAAAATTAAAATATATGAGAATAGTACCGCACCACATTCAACCTAGAGGTAAATGTAGGGTGTATGCATGTTATATTGTTGAAAAATAAAAATAAAATTTATTGTTGAAAAATAAAAATAAAATTTAATGATGTGGAGGGCTTTCATGTTCTTTGATGATGTGGAGGGTTTGCATGTGGTGGAAAGTGGAAACTGAAAAGTTGAATGATTGCATGAGCGCTTGATGTGGGGGGCTTGCATGTGCATTTAAATGGGAGATGGCATGTGTGGGACATATGTGAGGAGGTGGATAGGCTGCATATTAAGATAAATAAGATAGTGGGAGTGAACTTCTTAGGTGTATAGGATTGGAATATAACTGCGTTTTTTCGTCCTAATTGACTTTTTTTTTCAGCTTCATTTATATGGGCTTTGATATTGCCATGGAAGAGCATAGCTGGTCACACGTTGGGTTCATCATCTTCTCGATTGTATCCTTTGTTTTACTTTCACATATCACCAGTTGGGTCTATTCAATTCTTTGCTTGAAGTTTGGTTCCTTGACTTAACAATAGATATTTATAATTGTTGCAAGGTACTCCTACGGCTATGCCCTTATTTCACATATATAGTACTGCCTCCATACCAAAATATAAGACGTTTTTGTAGGCTAAACTAGCCTACAAAAACGTCTTATATTTTGATACGGTGGGAGTACCTACTAAGGCCTCCTTTGGTTCATAGGGTAGGAAAATTATAGGAATAGAAAAGTCATAGGAAATGAGATGACATGCATCTCAAATCCTATGATTAGGAATAGGAAAGGAGATGTCCTTTGTTTCACATCATAGGATTTTTTCCATTGAGTCTAGGCTAATGTTTATTTTCCTATGAAATGTGGAGGATAGGAAGATTTTTCCTCCATAGGAATAGGATTCCATTCCTACAAACCAAAGAGCTCTATAGGATTTTTTTTCCTATAAAAATCCTACCCTATGAAATTCCTACAAAATTCCTCCAAACCAAAGGAGGCCTAAGTTACTAGACACTACAAAGTAGAAAGCATGTTTCGTTTAGATCTGACAACTGTGTCCTGCACTGTTTGGGCATTTAGCAGTGGTCATATTTTTATCTGTATAAAATACTCATGCCTTGTTACCGTGTTGTTAGTCACATACTTGAATTGAAGTCAAACTGGGTCTGCAATGATGTAGAACATGTAGAAAATAATGCATAACTTATCCCAACTATCGATTTTGTCATACCCAAGTAAGTTCAGTGGTGAAACAAGCACACTCTCTGACATTCTTTCCTGCAATTTTGTTTCTTTGTAGGGCAGCAAATGTCTTTTCTTGTGCCTACTTGGTTAATATATCGCGGCCAGAACATCGGCGTATACCTCTAAATCATCAGAAAGCTCTTTGTTTTAGTGGTGAGTTTCATTATACTGTAGTTGGCAACTTTAGACATATATATGATAAAGGCTTCTACAAAGCCAATTTTCATTATTTGGATTTTGGACAAATAGGGCTTAGAGGAGCCATGGCTTTTGCGCTTGCTCTCCAATCTGTGCATGAACTTCCTGAAGGACATGGAAAGACGATATTAACAGCTACCACAGCCATTGTCGTTTTAACGGTATTTGCACATTTTCACATTCTTTAATTTTGAGCACTAGTCAAGAAATGATGAAGCTTTCAATTGGGATGGCATTTTTTATATGTGTATTGCATTTCTTCGGATGACATGATGTGCTGCTTATAATTTTTGCTAGTTGGTCCACTTCTATATTAATTAAGCTTTTATTTTGCTCTGATGCACATCACAAATATAGTTTCATAGAACAAACTATTTTGCCGAAATAATTACGTAAACCTAAGGAGCACATAATCAAGTTGGTACATCCTTTCTGTGCAGTAAAAATTCTTTGTAAGTGTTGCATACATGGCTGGCACGTAATTCCATATTACCATCAGATACTCTTAAAGTGAGTTGCACAGCTGTCATGAATTACTTGAAATCATGCAGGTTCTTCTTATTGGAGGGTCGACAGGCACCATGTTAGAAGCTTTGGATGTAATTGGTGATGAAAATACATCAATAGAAGTAAGCATTGATTTGGTTTTCTGTTCTCACTACTCTTATCTATTTTCTGTGTTTCTAAAAAAACTCACATTCTTTCTGAAAATATGCTAATTTTTATGCTATTAATTTAATGCTGGCATCCACTGGAATTCATAGTTTTTTGGGGTAATAGCTACTCAGGGTCGTATTTTGCTATGGGCCTACAAAACAATTGCCCTCTAGCTGGGCAGCTGATCATGATTTGTAGGTTCTTATTTATATTGTATTATCATGCTGTGTGGCACAGTTTGCTTGCTTTTGATATTTCCAAGGATAATTTTGGATTTAGGACTAATTTCTGTGTGCCACCATTCTCAGACTTACGAGGATAACAATGGTTACATTCCCCCAACTTATGAGGAAGGTACATCGTCTGGAGGAGGATTGAGAATGAAACTCAAGGAGTTCCACAAAAGGTACTCGTTGTCAGATCATGTATTTCCATTTACATACAAATGATTACTCCACAAACAACTGATTACTGTTCAAATGATGACACAGCACAACATCGTTCACCGCCCTTGACAAGAACTATTTAACTCCATTTTTCACCAGTCAGACTGATGAAGATGCTGATGATTTCGGTAAGTAAAAAATATTTCGTCATTCGGTGGCCAGAGTGCCCACATACATGATTATTATACTACACAATGAATTCTTGGGTTGAAGCGTGTTATATTGTGTCATTAGTCTTAGTTTTTCCATCTGAATAATTCACTCAGAGTGTTCCTGGAATCGCTGATTACTCTCTGCTTGGTTCACGGCAGGTGATCAACCCCAAAACCAGAGACGAGGATTCTATGATCAATAGCAGAGTTTGAGCATGGCTAGCTATTATACACGGTGCCAAGTGCCAATGGACTTAATGATATCGTAGAACGTGGGATCCAGATTGGAACCATACACACACCTTTGCCTTAGTTGAGTAGCATATGGCAGAGCATACTGTAGGATAGAAATCATAAGCCTGATCAGGACAGCGTGCCTCCTGTATATATTTACAAGGCTCTTGGATGGTACATGGTGGAGCTCCAGTTGGAAAGGCAAAGTTCTGTGACGAACTTTGTTGACCCAAGCCCTTGTCTTACACCAGATCATTTGTTTCCAACAGCTCAGCGCTGATCATTGCCAACTGCATTGGCTCGAAAACCCTTGCTGTGAAGTGGACGTACCGTGTCTGAGTCGAACATTACTGTGATGTATGTATTCCAGTGAAATCTGAAACCATTAGGGACATAACTACGCTGTCACAGAAATGCCTGTCGTGAAGTGACAATGTATCGAAGGTAAGCCTGTCTTACCTCTGTCTCTGTGGTTCCTGATGCATGTTTGCAGTTGTCTGTTGTTGTGCGCACTTAAATCTGCTGTGTTGCTGTCATGTTCTTAGAGCTTTTGATTCCGTATGATCCTGATGTATGTTTGCCGTTGTCTGTTTTTAATTCAAAAAAGGAAAAAAACGTTTCAGTGTTTCAAAAATTCTGAAGAAAATCCATAGTATCGTGTATACTGCATGTGTGCAAATTTTCATGGGCAAATACATTGACACGCGAGGTACACAAAAATGACTAATTGATGATTCAAAAACAGTGAACAGTAATGCACTGCTCTATATAAAACCAACGATTTTCTCCTTGTGATAGCTCATTAATCAACGCATATTCTCATTAAATTTCACGCACATGTGGTATACATCCATACGTTAATGGTGAATTCTTTTCAGATTTTTTTGAAACTTTAAAATGCGATATTTGAATGTTTAAAAAAAAGAGGCTCCATGGAATCCGAGCACAAAAACGTTGCACTTCTCTTAACAACCCGTGACTCCATCTCCTCGTTGTAGTATATAAGTTGAAAAGTGCATGAGACATAGACAGGTTCACTCAAATCTACATGCAAGACAAATCCTCTAATCACTCTCACGCATGAGAGGAACACGTCCAAACAGAGGTAGGGTGTTATCCTTAGAATAGAGGGCCCATACCTGGGTAAAACCTCGCCATGGTAGCCTCGCCCTACTGACGAATGTTGCACTGATCCAGAACGATCCGAGTCTCCTTCTCTGTGACGGTCACTATCTTGATCTCAGAGCTGACGAACTCCGCATTGGCATGAGTCTCGATCTCCGGAAAGTTCAGGACCTGCTTTGGCCGGCCTAGCCCACCAACACGCCTTCTTGAAGGCGTTGGCGGCGACGTCCGATTCGTCATACATGCCGAGTTGTCGTGCGTGAGCCCGACCGAGAAACGGCTGAAGTCATGCAGACAAACGTCATGGAAGTCGGTGGAGCTCCTCGGTCGGCGATTTGGTGACATACATTGGCCGAGGAAACGGCGGCACCGGTGAGGTGTTGTATCTACGGCAACGATGGTCGACGGTGGCTAATTTGGCGGCGTCTGGGGCACGCGCTGGTTGATTCGGCGGCGCGAAAAGAGGCTGAGAGAGGCGGGGGGCGCGGGTAGGGTATTGGATCAACGACGGCGTGGCGAGGTGGCGCGCGGGTGAGGGGCTTCTGGGTTTCGCGCGCGCAGGAGGAGGTGTTTGGAGGTTTCACCGCGCGACACACGAGCCGTGGCCGTTTTTACGTTTGGACAGGCGGCTACGTGATCCAAATATGCGTCATTTGGACCAAGTTTTTTGGGCAGCCCTAAATGAGACCCCCAAAAAAATGTTTAGAACTGCTGTTGGAGTTCATTTTTGGTTGAAGTTGGGCAGCTCTATTTTAAGACTGTTGTTGGAGATGCTTTAAGTTTCTGAGTTGAATTCTCGCAAAAGGAAAGTTTGAAGAGCTAAATCATTGCGTAACTTATCGAGACGGGAGATGATGTGGAGTGGTGGAACTGGAATGATCTTGATCTGCCGGCCTTGTTTCTCCCTCAACAAGCCATCATCCATTCATGATTCGTCGGCGATCATCCTGATATACAGAGACAAACTTCTTCGGGCCCACCTCCCAGTGGAAACAAACCCACCTTCTCCTCCGCCTTGCGTGCCTACCGTTAAACGCCCTTCCACGCCGGCCGTATTAAACCCAGACCCGCCCCCTTCCCCGAACTAGCCGTTACGCTCCTCTCTATCCCCTCCCACCCCTGAAAATCCATCTCATTACGCCTCAACGGCTATTTACTCCCCCTCCGCTTCCGCTCCGATCGAATCCGATCCCCGCCCCCATGGCCGCCGCCGCCGCCGCCTCCGCGTCGCCGCACCCGGCGGCCGCCGCCGACCTGCCCCCGCCCCCGCCGCCGCTCCACACCGCCGCGCCCCGCCCGCGCCGCCGCGCGCGGGAGGTCAGCTCCAGATACCTCTCCACCCCCGCCCCCGCCCTCTCTTCCTCCGCCGCCTCCTCCCCGCGCCTCTCCACCTCCTCGTCGCGCGCCTCCTCGCCCACCCCGTCGCCGCGCGCCCACACGCGCGTCGCCACGCCCTTCGCCAACGAGAACCAGCCCCCGCTCGTCCCGCCCTCCACCCGCAGGCGCGCCGTGCAGAAGCTGTTCGGCGAAATCGGCGCCAACCCGCGGGCCTCCGTCTCCTCCTCCTCCGCCGGCGCCCCGCCCCCCAGGCTCCTGCCCCGCGCGTCCAGCGGGCCGGCCCCGTCCACGGGGCGCAGGGGCTACCCGCGCCCCCCGACGCCCGCGCGCGCCTCCTCCTGCCCCTCCGCCGCGGACGACGCCGCGTCCTGCAGCTCCACGGACACCTCCTCCACCCTGACCGACTTCTCCGAGCCTGATGGGATCCTGGTGCCTGCCGCGCCCTGCGAGAGCCCGCCGCTGCTCGGCCCGGCGTCCTGCCGCGGCGTGCGCCTGTCGTCGGAGCTCCGGTCGTCGGTTCCTGAGTCCGGCGGGTCCACGCGCGGGGCGGCCATCCCGCTGTGCCACCGATCGCTTAATTCGGCTCTCTCGAGCTGCCCGGCTCCGGTGGCGAAGGTGATGGCGGCGCCAAGGCCACCGCAGCCACATGGGACGAAACTAGCGGAGATGAAGAAGGCTGTGGTCATTGGGGGGAGAAAGGTTGCCGGGAAGCAGGAGGACGTGCACCAGCTGCGGCTGCTGGACAACCGCTACGTTCAGTACAGGTTTCTGAACGCCCGGGGGGCAGAGGCGGCCAGGGCCAAGGCTGCTGCGGCGGAGGTGAGGCCTTTTTACTGTGACAGAGGATGTAATTTGATCTCCACAATTTGAACGGAGATGCTGATGTTGTTATTGTTTTCATTTTGTTGCGTGTGAAGAACTCCCTGTTCGGACTGGCTGAGAGAATTGCTGGGCTACGAGAATCAGTCGCTGATAAGAGGGCAGAGGCTGAGAAGATCAAGAGGGATCAGAGATTATGCTCAATTGTTGGTGGTCAGGTAACAATTTTTTTGGCATTTTTTGCTATCTGTATATTTTGAAGTGTTGTATAGGCTATCTTAGATAAATCGCATGAGATGAAGCCATCGAAGGGACATGACTCAGCATCACCACCTTAACTGTTTTGATCTCAGTTTGTCCTACTATGAACCAACTGAAGTATGACACTAAATCATATGTTGTCAATTATCTACTCCCAATGGAGTACTGAAATTTTAACCTACAACTACATTCAATATGTGCCCAATGGATATTACGTGTGTGCACTAGCATCGGCACACTTAGGACGATTTATGTGTAAATTTGTTGTTCAAAATAAAAATAATAATCAGCATACATAGTGGGAAATAGAGAATATCAAGTATGTGAGAACATATGCTCTATCAAAAATTAATTTGTTCATTTGCAAAAATGTCAGTTGCCGTATTTGGATCGATGGAGTGATGTTGAGGAGGATTATTCCAGCTGCTTGACAGGGGCAACATCTGCGCTGCATAACGCCTCACTAAGGCTGCCTATAATTGGGGGTGTTCGGGTAAGATTTTGCTTTATTTCACATTCCAGGCATAGATGGCACCAAAATATGTTCGTGATGCAGATAAAATATTATGTTCTAAGACTACTCCTTGCAGGCAAACTATGAGGAAATCTCAGAAGTTCTTAGCTCTGCTGCGCAACTACTGGAGCCAGCGTCGCCTCTTGTTCGAAATTTATTACCAAAGGTGAGAAAACTATCAAATAGCTGTCATGCCTGGATATGTTACCTTTTTGAAATGGTTGTTTTAAATTGTGTTTACTAAATGTTACTACCTCAGATACATAAAAAAGTGTCGCCGTTTTGAACTAACCCCAGCTCAAAACTGGGACACTTATTTTGAATCGGAGGGAGTATATCTTATAGCTGATTGAAAAATAAAATTTGCATATTGATCTTCTATGTGAGAACATATTCAGTATCAAACAACTATATTGTAGTGGATGGAGGTTGTGAAGTTCACCACCATCCAAATTCAATTCTAACTCTAAACACAAGTAGGAAGCTTTATTTGCGATTATGCTAAGCATACAAATCCATGTTCATTTGATTGACAATTGAAAGTTCACACTAAGATATGTTCATACTCCAAAGTGAACATGTATTCGCCCAAAGCTAATGTACTTGATAACTGAGAGTCGCTTTGTTGGCTAGCTGTGCTAGTGTCCAATGATGCCAGCATGCCGTTGCCTTTCTATAAGAAATACCAGGGGAGGCTGGTGTCATTTGTTTTTTAAACTTGTATACTTGTAAGAAATATCCAATCGTTCATAATTGCCAACGCAGTCATATCTGTTTGAAACCTGGAACACCAGAAGTTTTCCCAGCATTATAAATGTCTACTTATATCAATCTGGAATTTTAGACGCGCAAGTAATTTCCTTTATAGATGGCCAAATGTAAAATGTCTTGACTGGTACGAATTCTAAATGAGTTGCATTTTGAATTTGAGGCAGTATCATTTTGAGTTATTCTTGTTATATTGATGCGATCTCATTTTGCTCTTGTCATATAGGTTGAAGAAGTTGATGGCGTGGCCTCCAAACTTGCACAAATAATCACTAGTGAAAGGGACTTGATAGAAGAGTGTGGAAATCTACTAAATCAAGCACACCATATGCAGGTACAATTTTAAATGAATAATTGCACTCTGCTCGGAATATACATCATGTTCTTGTGCGATCCTACCTTTACCACGGAAATATCTAACTGGTTTCTTAAAAATTGCCCGTTACATAGATGAGGGAGTATAGCTTGAGAAGCCAGCTGTTGCAGTTGAGAAGTTGAAGCGATGCCGGAGGAAACGCAAAAAATGAACACGGCACCAAGTCATTTCTTCCGACCAGTGGAGTTAATTGTGCTCACCACTGGAAACATTTTCCAGTAGGAGGGAGAGGTGGCCTGATGATCATATACAAAGTGAAAGGCAGAAGTATCCTTCTGCTCTTTTTCTTGTTGGCGGGAAGAAGTCCTTCTGCTGATCAAGAATTCCTGATTCTTTGTGGTATATATGGTGTTTTTGTCTTTGGTCTCTTGTTTCTCTTATCCTTGTGTAGCCATGGAAAGAATAAACTGATAGAAGCATTGCCCTTTACATAATCAAAATTCGTTGATTCTTTGTGTACTTGTAATATATTGCGTTGCTCAGATAGTGCTGTTTCTTTCTTTTTGCTAACAGAACAAATTCTCATTGATGGCTTGGTTGAAGAACGGTGCTCATTTTTGTTTGGATAGTTTGGCATGCACACGTAGCAGTGTTTTTTGCATCTTCCCAGTCAAGTTGCTGGGCAGGGCACCCGTCAGTGGATGTCAAAGAACACTTGCAAGAACTATCCTGGCCCACTTTGGTGGTGTCTGTTGCCTTCGACAGAGGTGTTCTCCTTTGTGATGTAGAAGTATGGGGGTTTTGTGATTGATTGTTGCACGTTGGAAATGTTTGTTGGGTCGACTGTGTGTATGTGGTTTTGTTTGTATTGATTTTTCCTTAATTAACTGAACAATTCTCTTTTGCTTAATTATTATAATCAATGAGAAATGAGACAAAGCTTTTGTCTCTGTTTCAAAAAACGAAGAAGCATCCGGGTCCAACTAATAACCATAGAAATTGAGATCATGGTGACCTGTTGCGAGAAAAAATGTGGACCTAGACAAAACATCGCTGAGAGCTTGCTGGAGACGTTAACTTCTTGGCTAGGATCGTTCCATGAATGTTCTCATCAGTTCGAGGAAGGCAAGGGCACAAAAACTCTTATGAAATCATGTAGTGGGAACAATTATAGCCAACAACAACGGCGTCACGTATATCAACGCTCGACAAATCTCAATTAGGGCAAAAACTATTGTCTAGATCGTAGGGCAAAGATGGCAGACAAAACTACATGTATCTATGCTCACACCAATAAGAACAGCAAGTGAAGGAACAATGCCTTTTTAGAGAGAGGGATAGAGAGAGAGAGAATGTGAAGGAAGGAACGATGCCTATGCCGGCGGCGTTTACTCTAACGATTGATCACTGAACCACAGCTTGCTCGGCCTAATGGGCCGCACGAGCTATCTGATGGGTACAAATCGCTCGCCCGGTACTTCCCTGGCCCTCATGACGAACCATCGGCGCAAGCCATTGTTCAGCTTAAATTATATGTATTTTAGGCAGTTTAAATGATATGTTCATAAATATTAAAAAATATTCATCAATTTGAAAACAAATCACGAATTTAAAAATGTTCCTGAATTAAAAAATACACAAAATAAAATGTTTACGATTTGAATAAACTATTCATGAATTTTTTTTCTTAATTTTGTCGCTTTATTTCCCTTTCCTTTTTATTTTTCACTTTATTTAAATTCATGATATTTTAAAACTCGTGATCTTTCTGAACCAAATATTTTCCAAATTTATGAACTTTTTAAAAGCCCATGAACTTGAAAATTCATAAATTATTTCAAAGTGAATATTTTTAAATTCATTATCTTTTTAAAAATCTATGAACTCTTTGAAAACTCATAACCTTTTTTTCAAAATCATTATTTTTTAAATTTTTTGAACCTTTTCCAAATGCATGAACTCCTTTTAAATTTATGAATATATTCAAATTAATGAACTTTTTAAAAATGCATGAACATTTTTTAAATTCGTATTTTTTACATTATTAGTACATGCTTTTTAATCTATAAAGGGCAAATATGTTTTTTGTTCTTAAACCAGAAGGTGCTAGCAGGCAAGCGGTCTTTTTTTTTTGATAGCTAGCGAGTGGTAAGCTAATGAGAGAGTGGTCCAACTTTTGGGGGGTAAGAAGGTAATGGTAATGTTCATAGGTATAAGAATTGGATCATGAGGGTGACCCAACCACACATGGCGGCCTATTCCTAACATATTAGCATGCTTAGCAAGATTATGAGCTTCAAAACTGAAGTTCCTACACTCGTGTACATAATTGCAAGACTCAGAGTTCTCGATTTTTTTTGGCAAGACTCAAAACCAATCTTCTGGCCTGCAATCTCCCTGAGCACCATAAGGGCCACCAGTTCCTTCTTAAATATCTTCTACCACGCCCTTGCAATTGGAACCGGTGTGAATGTTCCTCAGGCCAACATCGTCAGCGAGTGCCAGAGCTTCCTACAAGCAAGAGCTTGGACTAGAGTAGTTTATTTTTCTTTTATTTTGAGAAGAGGACTAGAGTAGTTTTTTTTTGACAGGCAGGACTAGAGTAGTTTTTCTTTTTGACAGGCAGGACTAGAGTAGTTTTGTTTGGGCTCCCTGCAGCTGCTCCAACAGGAGCCCAAACAAACAGCCCTTTTTGGGCCGGATCCCAGCAGCAGCTTCGCGGGAGCGCTCCAGAAAAACCATCTCCCGCCCCGACTGAACGACACAACCATCTCACGTTAGGGTTCCTCACTCCCGACCGGCGCCGCCACCTGCCCCCATCTCCGGCTGCCACCGGAGTCCCTTCCCTCCTCCCTGAGCCGCCCCCTCCCGCTGCCGAACGCACGGGTGCCACCGACTCCTGAGATCACCGACGCCCAAGCCCTGCTTGGCCACCGAAGGCCCGAGCCGAAGCTCCGACCGCCGCCGCCGCTTGCGATGGAGGCGCTCCGGGAGGCGACGGCCGAGCTGACGGTGTACGTGCACCCCTCCAACGCCGCAGACGTCCGCCTTGCTGTCTCCCGCCAGCTCAGCACCCTCCTATTCTCGTACGTCACCCTCCCCACCGCTCCTTCCCTCGGTATTGCGATGTTCCGTGCGTATCCCAGTGTAGCGTTGCAACGGTGCATCTTTGGGCGCCGGTTTGGTTAGAGAGGTGTAAATTTGATGGGGGAACAGCATGTGAGCAACTTGGATAATGGGCGTTGCTGTTCAGGTATGAAGATCGCTTTGATGGCGTGTTGCTATCACATGAAGTTGAATTCGAAGGTGACAACGAAGATGGCCAAGACAGAAAAGTTGACGGAGACGGGAAAAGGGTTATCAAAGCCAAAATCCTGGATGGTCTGGTACCATATTTTGGCGTACCGGTGACTGCGAACATGCTGCTGTTTTCTCCCCAGCCAGAGATGATACTAGGTAGGTGGACATATAACTCTTCTCAACGTCGCTCTTTCGACGACCTCATATCTGCACGCCAGCTATATGAGATCGTGCGCATTCAATTGTGGTAGAGCGCGTCAGTGCATTTTTCAATGGCTGAATTTGTATGTCATCTCTTGTTCAATCGAGAAAAAGGGAAATTTATAGACACTGCCACTAGTCCCAGCTCAAATTGCTACCATGTCATAACTGCAGTGCTATTTCTGAAAATGCCACTGATATGCCACTAGTCTCAGCTCAAAGTATTTTTACTGAGCTGGCCATATCCCCCCCCCCCCCCCCCCCCTAATTGCCCTCAGTCACAGCTGTTATTCTAATGGATGGATTGTATTCTGCATAATCTGATGGACTGTGTTTGCACTTGTGCTTCTCAGAATTTGGATGGATTATTGTTGTTAGATGCCTGCTTGTGCTTGTCAAATTTACATTGCATTAGCTGCCCGTTTGTGCTTATTTTGGTGCAGATTGGCTGCCTTTGCAGCTCAGAACAGGATTAAAACATGTTTTATTTGGATATGCATGTTGCAGAATCAGTTTCCTTGTGTTGCCTGCTTGCTCATCTCTTTCCGCCTCTGATGCAATTCAAGTGAGCACCTAGAGCTTCTGCTCCCAAGTGGCCTTCGGAGCATATCTTTTTTCTGAAAGAGTAGCATATGAGTTAGGAAAATACTCCCTCCGTTTTTATTTACTCCGCATATTAGCTTTGACTTAAGTCAAACATTGTAAAGTTGGCCAAGTTTATAGAAAACAATATGAACATTTACAAAATGTGCATATCTATATGATGTATATAGATATGAACATATATTCAATGATGAATGTATGATTACAGTTTGAACTGAGAGTAGTGGCATTGTTAAAAACTTCCCTTGAAAATAATATTGCGGATGAAGTTTGAAATATGCATGTCTTATGCTTGTTTATTTTTAATTTCAGAAGGGAAAGTTGAAATGCTTGGCAAGGAATCAATTCATGCCATCGTCCTGGGGGTTTTCTCAGCAGCCATTATGGCAGATGATATCCCTGAGATGTTCAAATTCAAAAGAGTAAGATCCACTTTTCTTGATAATCAAGGAATTAGCTGTTCTGATACTAATATAATGTGTTGAATCTTATATTTGGTTTGTTTCATGGAACTTTATAAATGAAACCTTCTCTTTCCAAGTCTCAGTAATTGACTATCAATTTAATTTGTCTTGTTTGGATGCTTCATAAATTGTACTCAACAGAGCTGATGCCCATGGATGTGGAAACTGAACCTTGCAAGAATTGTTTGTTATATTGCGATGCATAACCATTCAGATTCGCTTGTACTCAACAGAGCTAATGCATATTTATTGTGCATAAAACCATATGGCTTAAAGTTCATCTCTTTTCATGTTGATCTTTAATAGTTGGAACTTGCAAGTATACTGTGTACAGTTCTGAACGTTTTTGACAAATATTACGACCATCATTACTCAATTTTGCCAACTGTTACAAGAACAAGAAGTTAGCTGATGGTGTTCACATTATCAAAAGGTACATGTGACTAAGAAGTCTCTAAAGAAAGTAAACACCAAAATGTGGGAATAGGCCTTGATTTATTGCATCGTAGAGAAAAATGGCTGATACTTTCAACTTGAATGGGTTCGTGAACACAACATGTGATTAACAACTTCTCAATCTTGAGAACTCTGTAGATATAGTAGTTTTAAACACCATCGAATCACTTTAATAAGTTGAGTTTATTGCTTTCACAGAGAGGACATGGAGGAAAATTTATAAGCCAGTCGGACAAGCGGCATGTGATTAAAAAAGGAAGCATGATACGGTTTTCTGTTAAAAGGTATGGGCTCATCCAGTTCCTCTTTTGTCTGGTTCAAATTGCCTTTCCTGGAGTTTTATTTCCAATTTGGCCAGCAACTCTACATATTTTAGATATTTGTATAGCTTTTACTTTGCTTGTGTTACTTATACTGCTGTATGTTGGTGTTATACATGCGTACCTTAGTGTATTAATATTTTTTTCCCTGCTGTGCTGATGAGGGGGTACCCCTAAACCCACCTTGCTTTGAACTTTCAACGATAGCATTCCATAATAACATATAAGGAGTTTGATGGTGTACAAGATGATGGCTTTCTTTAATGCATGAAACTATATACCAGCATGGTGATACTAGAGCTATATAAGGAGGAAGAGGATTTGTACCACCTGGGCGCTCCACCCCCTATATGAACATTAAGTTCAAAAATACCAAGAAATTTGAAAAAAAAAACTGACAGTATACCGATATCAAACTTGGGTGTACGATCTACTTTCGTGTGAAATTTCATGGAAAAATACCAGGAAACGTATCCGTGGCAAAAAAGACAAAAATCCTATGTATAGAAAAAAAACAGTTTGGATGGATTTTTGTTCGGACAGTATTTCCTTCACCATGGATACCTTTCCGGGTATTTTTTTTCACGAAACTTCACACGGGAGTAGATTGGGAACCCAGGTTTGATATCCCCAAATTTCAGATTTTTTTGGTATTTTTTTACATTTAATATTTGTATAGGGGTGTGGAGCACCCAGGAGCTCCTGTGTATTTTCCTATATAAGGAGCATTAGTTTTGAGCTTATTTAATCATGTACTATGATAACTTCAGAACAAATAATGTATTAGAAACGGACTGAAGCTCATCCCCACAATACATTGAGCTGCATGTGAGAACTATATGAGCATTCACTAAGCGATTTGAAGTAATTTGTATGTTACTCTACTCTTAGTCAAATAGTCATGTGACACTGTATTTTGGGTCAAATAAACTAACCATGTGCCTTTGCCTGATACTCATTTATAGGGTGGACACGGAAATGAATTGTCACATAACTGGATCTTTGATGCCACCTCACACAGGATGCATGCGGTGGCTATCAGTACATGATGCTGAATACGCATCGGAAATTAGCAGGTCTGGTTTTCTAACACATGCTTCCGCGCTATTTTTTAAACTGCCATTTCAATCGGTAGTTCTGTGCGGCAGTTTTCAAAGCTTGAGTAATAAAATGTGTGCTGCTTGAAATTTCCAGTGGTAAAAGGAAACCAAGGGATCATACTAAGAGCGAGCAGAAGGTACAAGGTCGCACAACTGCGAACCGCGAAGATAGCATGGTGAATTCTGAACGACCACGCAAGTCCCGAAAGAGGGCTGTTGGGGAATAATGATGCCCATTTGAAGTAAAAAAAAGCTCATGGACTCACTTGCAATCTTGCTGACTTCTTTCTGGAAACATGGTTTTGCTTGGCTCGGAAGCTGCTTCCCAGTTGCTTCGTGCCAGTAATTTTTTGCGTAGCATCAGTTGTATGATGATGATGTAAAATAGGACAGGTAGTGAGCGCGTAGTATGTTTATCTGGTGTTTTCTGATCTTCCAGGGGTGATCTTGTTTATGAGCAAATCGATAGATTTCAGTTTGGGTGAGGCTACACTTTCAACTGATTTTTTCAATTAGGGTCAATCGATTTGTGGGCCGTTGGACGAAGATTGTGTGGCATCTAAACCCTCTTCTTCCTCACATCTGTTTCTTCCCAGACCGCCATGCGTGCCACCGGCCACTGCCGCCCCACCCTCCCCGAAATCTCTCCCCACCGCCGGTCCGCCGCCGCCCCGGCCATCCCTCTAGGCCCTCCTGCGCCGAGTTTTTTCTCCGATGAATCCCCACGCCACTGCCCCACCATCGTTCCCCTCCATCGCCCCATCTTGAACCCTAAGATGGATAGTGGGGTAGCCTCTCTGGCGAGCCCCCCCCCCCCCCCCTCCCCGCTGCGGCGGTCCTTCCTTCACTCCGACGAGCCCCCCACCCCTCCAAAAATCGATTGACCTAAAGTCGAATCAGTCGACTAAAGTGTAGCTAAATCGTTTCAGTTTTGTTTTAGCTCCCAGCTTCTATACCAAGTGGTAAGTAGCGTCATGCTAGTATTGTTTGGTGCCTGCATAAAGGGTTCATCAAAATGCTAGTATTGCTTGGTGCCTGCATAAAGGGTTCATCAAAAGTATTGCTGCAGGGTGCCATAGGGGTGAGTAACGTCTTTTTTGCCTGCATGAACATTCAGGAGCTATTGGTATTGGGCCATGTAAATTCAGGGCGCATTTTGGAGCCGATAGTGGCGCCAACGAGGAGGCGTTAGTGGAAGGATGAGCCTCCAGGGCTTGTGGCTCCTTTTTCTTTTCTAAACACACCAAGCTCCATTTTTCGTTTGTGAAAACCACACGAGGAGTGTGCGATAATCTGAATTGAAAGGCTGGTCCGTGTAAGAATAGAAGTGGATAACGTGGGTATGGCTCAAGCCATGATCACCAGCGTGTTTCAGCAATTGCTCGATTTCTTGCTCCCGAAGCCTGGTTTCTGAGGAAAAAATATCATATTATGACTTTTCAAACAGAACTTAAAAAAACACAAGTATATTACATTTCTGTAAAATTTCATAATGAAATGCTTTTTGGTGTGAGCTGCAAACAAAGAAAATCATGGACTTATACAGTAAATAAAACAAAATCATGGAGGCAATTTCCATCAGGTCCGGTCTCTAAGTACTTGTATTTATTTTCAGATTTTTTTAACTTAAGAAGTCGACTTTTGCAGTTTTGAAAATATATCTCTATACTACTTAAAACCTTTATTTCCATCAAATAGGATATCTCGTACGTTACCTGAGAATGCCTATAGCCAGCTTTCACACCGATGGGTAGATCAATGCAACAGTAATAAAGATCAGATATAAAATTCAAAAATAAAGATCAAATATGTGAATTCGCGGTTGTTTTGCTTTGCCATGAATTAATCTAAACTAGATGACCCATTGTGCCCGTGGCGTGAGGATCAATTGCAGCCAAGAAGCCAAGCAACTTATGAAGAACATGTTTTATGAATGATCCCAAGTCCATGAACATGTCAACACGCCTACAAAGACCACAAAACAAGGGAAAATTAAATAAAAAATAAAAAGTGTGCAACGAATTTGGTAAAACAAGTAAATACCAAAACTATGCATTGGAGACATGAATAAGTGCTAGATGGGTATGCTATGAGGGATTTTGGCACTAGAATATATTCTAAAAAGTATGCATAAAATCCAATTGTCGGATTATATGGGGCATTTTCCTTTCTCTAATGGGTATGCTCATATTTTAGTTGATGCTGATTATGTTACTAAATGGGTAGAAGCCATTCCAACCAGTAGTGTTGATCGTAACACATCTATTAAAAATACTTGAAGAAGTTATCTTTCCGAGGTTTGGAGTCCCTAGATATTTAATGACTGATGGTGGTTCACATTTTATTCATGGCGCATTTCGTAAAATCTTGGTTAAATATGATGTAAACCATACAATTGCATCACCTTACCATCCTCAGTCTAGTGGGAGAGTTGAATTAAGCAATAGAGAAACAAAATTAATCTTGCAAAAGACTGTTAATAGATCTAGGAAGAACTCATATAAGAAACTTGATGATGCAGTGTGGGCATACAAAACTGCTTACAAAAATCCAATGGGTATGTCCCCGTATAAAATAGTCTATGGAAAAACATTTCATTTACCTCTCAGTTAGAACATAAAGCTTATTGGACAATTAAAGAACTCAATTATGATTTCAAACTTGTCGGTGAAAAGAGGTTATTTGATATTAGCTCTCTAGATGAGTGGAGAACACGAGCTTATGAAAGTGCCAAGTTATTTAAAGAAAAAGTTAAAAGATGGCATGATAAAAGAATTTAAAAATGAGAATTTAATATCAGTGATCAAGTTCTATTGTACAATTCTCGTTTTAGACATTTTGCAGGCAAGCTTCTTTCCAAATGGGAAAGGCTATACATCGTTGAGGAGTTCTATCGTTCTGGAGCCATCAAGATCAGTAATGCCGATGGGACTAGTCCGAAGGTGGTTAATAGGCAAAGAATTAACATTATATTCCAAGTACCCCATTAACGTTGAAACCAATATTATTCAAATAATTACAGCGGAGGAATATCTAAAAGAGACCTTCCAGAATGTTCGAGAATCCTGAAAAGGAATAGGTGTGTGACACCGTAAGTAAACCGACTCAAAAAATTCCATATAAATATTTTCTGTCAGTTTGGAATATTAGAAAATTTGGAAATTGGAAACAACTGAGAAGGTCCACGAGGAGACCACAAGATAACAGGGCGCGCCCTACCCCTTGGGGGTGCCCAGATGTCTTGTGGGCCCCTCGTGTACTTTTCCGACTCCGATTTCTTCCCAAATATTTGTTTTGCAAGATAAAAATTCATTGTATATACTTCCCGATGTTTTGACCATTGTATTGCAAGTTTCTCCTTTGTTCTTGTTTCGGGCTATTTTCCTGGCAAGGTCATGAAGCCAAGCCCATAATGTCTTTACAAGATTCGGATGGGTAGAGCTATGTATCTCACTACACCTCAAATCCTTGGGTCTAAGGTGATGTTGATCCTTACGAGTGGCCAACAGATGAGGAGGAGGATGCTGATTCGGAGATGCTGGATCACTCAAGCGGGGAGGAAGAGGACTTCTCTCTACCTCAACCAGGAGACATGAATGTGGAGTTCAAGAAGTCCAGTCTGCCAAATATTATGAAGGCCCATAAGGTTCAATTCACCCCTTTTCGCCATGTGCAGGAAGATACGGACAAATTGCGCCGCAAAATTTGGGATCTTGAAAGAGAAGTCGATAAGCTGAAAGAGGACATTCGCATCCTCAAGTGGAAGGACAAGCCTACCACTTCATCACCATCATCACCAAAGAAGAAAACATGAGTACACGGGTATGGGCACCACCCTTGGCTTGCTCCAAGCTTGGGGGAGGTGCCCCGGTATAGTATCACCATCACTTTTATCATCATTACCTATCTTAGTTCGATCCTTAGTTATTTCATGATTTAGAAAAATAAAGTATTATTATGAATTAGTTTTGAGTGCTTGTTTTGCAATCTATCTATCTATCTAATCGAGTGTGAGAGTTATATAATAAAGAGTAGTTTGAGTTTTGTTGCTTTACTTTCTTGTTTTAATCTACGCAAAAATAAAATTTCATATGATAATCCCATGGGGAGTAATGACTTCACATATAAGAGGTATAATTGATAAAATTTATTAGAGGCTTGCAAACATAGCATTGGTCATTGATCCAATTCATGAAAGATTAATGAAGGAAGATAGGTTTTACATATAAATACACTTTGGACATATTTTATGATTGTGAGCCCCCATCAATTATTTTCAGGTTGACCAAATAGTTTATGTTGGACAAGGAAGAATTATGTTTGCTTATATTCGTATAGAAGTTATATTGTCATGGATCCTCTAACATGTGGTGCTTGCTCATAATCTTTTGCTAGCCAAAACTTTGTCCTAAGTAGAGATGCTACTTGTGCATCCAAAAGCCCTAAACCCAGTTTCTTGTCACGAGAGTCCATTATATCTACCTATGGATTGAAGATCCATCAAGTAAGTTGTCATCGGTGCAAAGCAATAAAAATTGCTCCTAAATATGTATGATCTTTTATTGTATGGGAAAATAAGCTTCGTATGAACTTGTGATGGTAAAGAAATAAAAGCCACAAGCTGCATAATAAAGGTTGCTATCACAAGGGGCAATGTAAAGTGACGTTCATTTGCATTAAGAGCTTGCACGTCCAAATAAAAAGAAGCGCATGACAACCTCTGCTTCCCTCTGTGAAGGGCCTATCTGTTTAATTTCCAGTTTTTGTTATTATGCAAGAGTCAATAATTTTCATCCTTGTTTCAATCTTAATCATTCTCCACTTGGCAAGCATCATGTGGTAGGGAAAGATCCAGGCACACATATCCGGTTGATCATGAGTTAGCCAAGTCGCACCCTTGTAAACGAGATCATCATCATCAATATCAATCAAGCAGGAAGTAGGCCATTACCTCCATCAAGAGGGGCCAAACCTGGGTAAACCTTTGTCTTCCGATTTCGACCAACCTCGTTCAAGCTACTACCTCGCAGCGATGGCCTCACGACTAAGTCCTTTCACGAGGACATCTGATACGTCCATTTTGCATCATGCTTTTATGTTGATATTTATTGCATTATGGGCCGTTATTACACATTATGGTACAATACTTATGCCTTTTCTCTCTTACTTTACAAGATTTACATGAAGAGGGAGAATGCCGGTAGCTGGAATTCTGGACCGAAAAGGAGTAAATCTGAGAGACCTATTCTGCACATCTCCAAAAGTCCTGAAAATTTATGGAGAATTATTTTGGAATATATAAAAATATTGGGCAAAGAAATACCAGAGGGGGACCCACCAATTGGCCACAAGCCTGGGGGCGCGCCCCTAGGGCTTGTGGGCCCCCTGGCAGGTCCCCGGTGCCCATCTTCTGGTATATGGAGGCTTTTGACCTGGAAAAAAATTAGAAGGGAGCTTTCGGGACGAAGCGCCGCCGTCTCGAGGCGGAACCTGTTCTGCCGGAGAAACTTCCCTCCCAGAGGGGGAAATCGAATCCATCGTCACCACCAACGATCCTCTCATCGAGAGGGGGTCAATCTCCATCAACATCCTCACCAGCACTATCTCCTCTCAAACCCTAGTTCATCTCTTGTATCCGATCTTTGTCTCAAAACCCCAGATTGGTACCTGTGGGTTGCTAGTAGTGTTGATACTCCTTGTAGTTGATGCTAGTTGGTTTATTCGGTGGAAGATCATATGTTCAGATCCTTAATGATATTCAATACCCCTCTGATTATGAACATGAATATGCTTTATGAGTAGTTATTTTTGTTCCTGAGGACATGGGAGAAGTCTTGTTATAAGTCATCATGTGAATTTGGTATTCGTTTGATATTTTGATGAGATGTATGTTGTCTTTCCTGTAGTGGTGTTACGTGAACATCGACTACATGATACTTCACCATGATTTGGGCCTAGGGGAAGGCATTGGGAAGTAATAAGTAGATGACGGGTTGCTAGAGTGACAGAAGCTTAAACCCTAGTTTATGCGTTGCTTTGTAAGGGGCTGATTTGGATCCACATGTTTCATGCTATGTTTAGATTTATCTTAATTCTTCTTTCGTAGTTGCAGATGCTTGCGAGAGGGGTTAATCATAAGTGGGAGGCTTGTCCAAGTAAGGACAACACCCAAGCACCGGTCCACCCACATATCAAATTATCAAAGTAACGAACGCGAATCATATGAGCATGATGAAAACTAACTTGACAGTAATTCCCATGTGTCCTCGGGAGCGCTTTGCTTTATATAAGAGTTCATCCAGGCTTATCCTTTGCTACAAAAAGGATTGGGCCACCTTGCTGGACCTTTGTTACACTTGTTACTTGTTACCCGTTATGAATTATCTTATCACAAAACTATCTGTTACCGATAATTTCAGTGCTTGTAGAGAATACATTACTGAAAACTACTTGTCATTTCCTTCCGCTCCTCGTTGGGTTCGACACTCTTACATATCGAAAGGACTACGATAGATCCCCTATACTTGTGGGTCATCAACATCTGCTGTGACAAAACCACGAGAGTTGGCACCCACCGTGGGGCTATCGCTCGGTGGTGTTGAGTTCTTGGAGGGAGCTCTCCCAGGGATCGAGGGATATGCTATCAGCCGCATGACCAAGAGTCACCGTGGCAAGCTCTACATCGACGATTCAGGCTGGGGCCCCGAGGGCGACTCAATCAAGTGTGGGTACCGAGTCCCCTTTGGCAAGATCCACGTCTTCATCGGCAAAATTGGTGAACCAGGACCCGAGCCGGATATCTGCACTGACACCGTCGAGCCGGCTCGGGGCAGCAACCCGCCCGGGCTCAAGCCGACTGGAACCATGTTTTTGTCAGTTTCACCTAGGGGGTCGATCTCGCAGATAATTCCGCGTCTAGTGGGGACACCCTTGTCTACTCCGACGACGAGTCATCAATCGGGGACACGGAGTCGATCCGCCCGCTGTATGATGGTAGACTTGGGGGCTACTCTGATGATGAGTCAGCCCTGGACGACCATGAGCCGCTCCATCGGACCACCATCTACATGGCAGGCACTGCGCCGGTCCTCAATTCTACTGCAGCAGGCACCATTGAAGGAACCGACGCTTCAACAACCGATCCAAATGCATCTGGCCCGGTCAAGCCACCGGCTCAAGTCCTCTCTGAGTTGGTCATTTCGTTAACAACGCTCCTTGAGTCGCCATTGATGGCTGAGAACCAAGTGGAGCGCAATGCCACGGTAGCTAAGCTTCGAGAGCGGATGGCTAAAGCTCGGGAAGACATCAACGCTGAGAACGCTCGCATGACACAGCTACAAGCCCAGATTCATAATGAGATGGAGGTCTTGAGGACGGAAGCCTGGCGCATGGGCCTACGATAGAATTCTTTAGATGTGGTTCATAGGAGAAGGCATGAGACTCGCCTACCCACTGATCTCGAGCCGAGGCATCTATTTAATACACTGGGGCTGGAACGAGCACCCCAGGGGCCCCGGTTATACCCCAATTGAACCGAATTGTGTCCCTAGATGGAGATGGGCGGCCATCTCTGATACTCTCCAACGTATCTATATTTTTGATTGTTCCATGCTGTTATATTATCATTCTTGGATGTTTTACAATCATTTTATAGCAACTTTATATCATTTTTTGGGACTAACCTATTGACATAGTGCCCAGTGCCAGATGCTGTTTTTTGCTTATTTTTTACATCGCAGAATATCAGTACCAAACGGATTCCAAACGCAGCGAAACTTTTTGGAGAATTTTATGGACCAGAAGGAACAAGAACGGCCAAAGAAGTACCAGAGGGGTGCCCTGAGGGGGGCACAACCCACCTGGGCGCGCCCCTGGTGGGTTGTGCCCACCTCGGTGGCCTCCTGCACCGCCTCTTTGCCCTATAAATACCCAAATATTCCAGAAACCCTAGGGGAGTCGACGAAACACAATTCCAGCCGCCGCAAGTTCCAGAACCACGAGATCCAATCAAGACACCATCGCGGAGGGGTTCATCATCCTCATTGGGGCCTCTTCGATGATGCGTGAGTAGTTCATTGTAGGCCTACGGGTCCGTAGGCAGTAGCTAGATGTAACTCTTTTTTGCGGTGTGTGTTTGTTGGGATCCGATGAACTTTGAGTTTATGATCAGATCTATATATCCATGAAAGTTATTTGAGTTTTGTCTCTTATATGCATTATTATTTATAGCCTCGTATTTCTTCTTCGAATCTTTGGTTTAGTTAGGCCGACAAGATCAATTTTTCTTGCCATGGGAAGAGGTGCTTTGTGATGGGTTCGATCGTGCGGTGTTCTTTCACAGTGATAGAAGGGGCAGCAAGATACATATTGATCGTTGCTATTAAGGATAACAAGATGGGGGCTATTCCTACATGAAAAGATCTTGTCTACATCATGTCATTGTTCTTATTGCATCACTCCATTTCTCCATGAACTTAATACACTAGATGCATGCTGGATAGCGGTCGATGTTTGGAGCATTAGTAGTAGATGCATGCAAGAGTCGGTCTACTAATCTTGGACGTGATGCCTATATATTGATCATTGCCTGGATATCATCATAATTATATAAGGTTCTATCAATTGCCCAACAGTAATTTGTTTACCCACCGTGTGCTATTTCTTGAGAGAAGCCACTAGTGAAATCTACGCTCCCGGGTCTATTCTTTATCATATTTGCTTTGAGATCTATTTTTATTTGCTTTTGTTTTTAGATCTATTATTCCAAAAACCCAAAAATGCCTCGGTGCACTTTTTTATTATTTATTTTATTTTGCGTTTTATCAAGATTTATTTATCCAATCTACCACAATTTTATCCCGTCAACTTGACAATTTCTGGCGCCGTTACCCGTAAGAGGGATTGAGAACCCCTCATAAGCGTCGGGTTGCAAGTATTTGTTCTTTGTGTGCAGGTACCGTTTACATAGTGTTGCTTGGTTCTCCTACTGAATTGATAACCTTGGTTTCATAACTGAGGGAAATACCTACCGTAGCTGTACTGCATCATCCCTTCATCTTTGGGGAAATACCGACGTAGTTCAAGCGACATCAAAAGGAATTTCGAGCGCCATTGCCGGGGAGGATCGAGTCAAGATAGTCTCCCGACAACTCGCCAATTTCTGGCGCCGTTGCCGAGTAGACACCATCAACATCTATTAGGTTCCTAATCACAAATCTCCTCTCCTTGCAATTTACATTATTCACCATTTGCCTCTCGTTTTCATCTCCCCCACTTCACAAAAATTTGTCGTTTTATTCGCCCTCTTTTTCGTTCGCCGTTTTCTCGTCAGGTCTGTTTTTGTGTGCAATCTTGTTTGCGTAGTCATGATATCTCAAGAAAATACCAAGTTGTGTGATTTTTCCAATACCAATAATAATGATTTTATTATCACTCCGATTGCTCCTCCCGCCACTAGTGCGGAATCTTGTGATATCAATGCCGCTTTGTTGAATCTTGTTATGAAAGATCAATTTTCCGGTACTCCTAATGAGGATGCCGCGTCCCATCTAAAAACATTCATAGAATTATGCGATATGCAAAAGAAAAAAGATGTGGACAATGACATTGAAGTTGAAATTATTTTCGTTTTCTTTGTGAGATCGTGCAAAAATTTGGTTTTCTTCTTTGCCTAGCAATGGTATCGATTCTTGGGATAAGTGCAAAGATGCTTTTATTACTAAGCATTTTCCACCCGCAAAAAAATATTTCCCTTAGAACTCAAATCATGAATTTTAAGAAACTTGAGCATGAACATGTTGCGCAATCTTGGGAAACAGTGAAATTGATGCTAAGAAATTTTCGTACTCATGGTTTAAATCTTTGGATGATCATACATTTTTTTATGCGGGATTGAATTTTGTTTCTAGAAATCTTTTAGATTCCGCTGCGGGTGGTACTTTTATGGAAATTACTTTGAGTGAAGCTACTAAATTGCTAGACAATATTATGGCAAATTATTCACAATGGCATACCGAAAGAGCACCTACTAGTAAGAAAATTAATTCGGTTGAAGAAATTAGTACGTTGAGTGAGAAAGTTGATGCTCTTATGAAATTGGTTGCTAATAAAAGTGCTCCTATTGATCTTAATGATGTGCCTTTGTCCACTTTGATTGAGAAAAATAGTGATCCTGTAGATGTGAGTTTTGTCTCGCGAAACAATTTTAATAACAATGCTTATAGAGGTAATTTTAATCCTAGGCCGTTTCCTGGAAATTCCTCTAATAATTATGGTAATTATTCTTAAAATAATAATAGGAACACCTCTGATCTTGAGAATAATATTAAAGAATTTATCAATGCTCAAAAGGCTTTCAATACTACGATAGAAGAAAAATTGAATAAGATTGATGATATGTCTAGAAGCATTGATAGAATTTCTCACGACGTAGAAAATCTCAAGTTGAAATTTTTTGTGCCTAAGGTTGATGAATCAATTAAAGCTTTATATGTTTCTATGGATGAAAGTAAGAAAAGAACCGCTATGCTTAGAGCTAAAAGAGAATTTTTAGAAAGAGCGTTTTCTAGTGATTGCTTTCATAAAAATGATGAAGATCTTAAAATGATTGGTGTTTATTCTATTGAGTCTTTGTTTAGTAAAATTAAAATTGATGATAAAGGGACTGAAGAAGAGTCAACTTTAGCTAGAAGGCGTCCCGATAAATCAGAGGGTGAAAATTTTGTTGAGAAAATTGATAAAAGTGGGTTTGGAGAGGCCAAAACTTTAACTAGTGATGTGCCCACTCTTTTGGATTACAAAGACTTTAATTATGATAATTGCTCTTGTTGCAATCCATGATAAATTCACCCCATGCTTATGAACAAAATAAAGCTTTTACTAAACATATCATAGATGCCATGATGAAAGCTTTAGAAGAAAAGTTGGAATTGGAGATTTCAGTCCCTAGAAAATTACATGATGAATGGGAACCTGCTATCAAAGTCAAGATTAAAAATTATGAGTGTTTTGCTTTATGTAATTTGGGGCTAGTGTTTCCACAATTCTGAAATCTTTATGTGATGTGCTTGGTCTTACTGATATTGAAGAATGTTCTCTTAATTTGCACTTGGCGGATTCTACTATTAAAAAGCCTATGGGAAGAGTTAATGATGTTCTTATTCTTGCAAATAGGAATTATGTGCCCACAGATTTTATCGTTCTTGATATTGATTGCAATCCGTCTTGTCCTATCATACTTGGGAGACCGTTTTTACGCACTATAGGTGTCGTGATTGATATGAAAGAAGGGAATATTAAATTTCAATTTCCACTAAGAAAGGGTATGAAACACTTCCCAAGAACAAGAATTAAGCCACCATATGAATCAATCATGAGGGCATCCTATGGATCTAAAGCCAAAGATGATAATACTTGAATCTATGCATTATGCCTAGCTAGGGGCATAAAACGATATCACTTGTTGGGAGGCAACTCAATGAATAAATTTTATTTTTGCCTTTTTATTTTTGTTCTTGAGTGTTTGCACAATTATGCTACTGTTATGATTGTGTTTTTTGTGTTTTAGCTAGTGTTTGTGCCAAGTAAAGCCTTTAGGATCATGCTGGGTGATAGTTGTTTTGATCTTGTTGAAAAATAGAAACTTTGTGCGCCAGTAACAGAATTGTTTAAAACTACAGAAGCACGATAAAATTCTGAATTTTTTACACAAGATTTATATACAAATTTCCTACATTGTCCTAATTTTTCAGAATTTTTGGGAGTTACAGAAGTATATAAAGTTTTCAAATTACTACGGACTGTTCTGTTTTTGATAGATTCTGTTTTCTTTGCGTTGTGTGCTTATTTTGATGAATCTATGGTTTGTATTGGAGGGTATAAGCCATGGTAAAGTTGGAATAAAGTAGGCATAATGCAAAAAAATAAAATTTGAATGGGTTTGCAACAGTACTTAGAGTAGTGATTTGCTTTGTTATACTAACGGATCTCACGAAGGTTTTGTTGAGTTTTGTGTGATTGAAGTTTTCAAGTTTTGGGTGAGATCACGATGGATGAAGGAATAAGGAGTAAGAAGAGCCTAAGCTTGGGGATGCCCCATGGCACCCCAAGTTATTATCCAAAGAGGAACAAGCAACTAAGCTTGGGGATGCCTCGGAAGGCATCCCCTCTTTCTTCTAACGACCATCGGTATTTTACTTTGAGCTATATTTTTATTCATCACATATCATGAGTTTTGCTTGGAGTGTCTTGTATTATATGAGTCTTTGCTTGTTTTGCTTTTTAGTTTATGTCATCAATCCTTGCTGGACACACCTATTTGAGAGAGCCAAAATTATGCTATGATTTGTTAGAATTGCTCTATATGCTTCACTTAAATTTTTTAGCTATGGAATTGCTCTAGTGCTTCACTTATATCTTTTTGAGCATGGTGTGCTTTAATACTTCTGAAAAAATGCTCTCATGCTTCACTTAGATTTATTTGAGAGTTAGTAAAATTCTTGAAAAAATTCTATCATGCTTCACTTATATTATTTTGAGAGAAGAAATTTTTATGCTCATGTTCTTCACTTAAATTTGTTTGAGCTTATCAAAAGCAACATATGAAACTAGTCCCAAAGTGATAGATATTCAAGAGGGATATAATAAAAACTTTCATGAAGATCATTCGACAAAATAAACTTGATTCTTTGTAATAGTTTTGAGATATGATGATAGTGATATGTGAGTCGTGTTGGTGAGTAATTATGCTTTAGTAAGAACTAGCAAACATGCCCTTGCGTTGCAACGGGAGACAAAACTACAACATACGACCCTAATCTAATAAGCATGCTGTAAGACCCCCCCCCACACACAAACAGGTCCACGTGCTCTATTTCTCATATCCTCCTCGTCCTTCCTCTCTCTCCCTCTGGGTGTTATGTAATTACAATGAATGATAACAAGTTAAAAGCTAAAGTGATAATTAAAAATCTATTATTCACAATATGTATGTGCCTGCAATTTGGCATTTCAAGTTTAAACAACAAGTGCCATGAAAGTTCAAAAGAACCGAAGCATAGGTCAGATAGATAAATCTATATAAACAGACATTGACATTTTTACATACTGTAGGAAAGAGAATGCAAAACCTACTTCTTCCTGCTTGTGCTCTGGGATTTTCTTTTCCTTCCTTGCATTTCCATGGAGATGTAGAAGTTGTTGCTTCCGGATCGTTGCCTTGCAATAGATGCTATCCACTGCATGTCTTTCTTCTCAAGTGTCAACCTTCTACTCGGTCTGACCTTCAAGCTTCCAACTCTATATATGCTAGGTGGCCTAAGCTTCGAGGCTCGTCAAGTATGACCATCAACAACCTCTTTTGTTTTGGGGCGCACCTCCTCGACTGGCCGCTCCGTCGTAATAGTATATTGCCCTGCTGCAGGCTCCTCCTGATCCTTTTTTTATGTCCCCCTTTTTCATTCGCTCCTTCCTTAGGCTCGATTCTGGCCAAGAGACGCTCATAATTCCCTCGTTAGGCATGATTCCATGGACACATGTATCCCACGAGCAAGCTCATAATTTCTTCATTTATTCCAAGCCTTTGTTTTTGTAGGTTATACAGGACCCACAGCTCACCCTCCTTAGTTGGTTCTTAAGGCTGCACGTCAACCGTACATCTCACAGACGCATATAAACTGATTGAATTGGATGCAGAAAAGCGATGTGGGACAAATAAGCTGGCAAACCAAATTTCAGCACACAACCAGACATGGTTCGGTTGGCTCTAGGTTCTGGGACTGAAAAGTGAGGTCATGACTTCGAGACCCCCAAGAGAAATTATTTTTTGCTGCTTGCCCAATCCGCCATGATAAAAATTGCATACCTGGGCTAGCTCGGCCCAGCAGAGGACAAAACTCAATGACGCACGAGAAAAAACCTGGGGTAGCGACATAACGTATGAAGGGACACGACAGACGAAAATGGATAAAAAATTACGTGTAAAAGCGTATTACGAATGGGGGAAAGCGTATTGTGACGGTGAACCCACGGAGTCAATCCGTGATTTATTATTAGGGAAAGATATTGGTGTTAAGGTTTGTGATTCCCTATGAAAGCATGAAAGTCAATAGTTCTACTTATGGTGCATTATTCGGTGTTATTTATGCTTAATGTTCTCTTACGTGATTTTTCTTTTCTTGGTTGGTTGCTTCTCAATCTATTTGCTAGCCTCCGCTTGTACGAAGTAGAAATACTACTTGTGCATCCAAAATCCTTAAGCCCAGTTTTGCCATATGAGTCCACCATACCTACCTATATGCGGTATTCTCGTGCCGTTCTAAGCAAATTTGTATGTTCCACCTCAAATTTTCAAAATAAATTTCCTTTTTATGTGCTCGTACCTCTCATGAAGCATCAGGGGGTGGCTAATATTTTACATGCTAGATGTGTTATTCTCAAGATGAGTGTTTATTCACTTCTCATTGCACGAGAGTGCGGCGGTAATAGGGATGCATAGTCCTAAAATGAAAAAGAAATTTACTTTATGTTGTCAAATAATAAATTCCTTGGAAAGTGTTGGTATGGAAGGCACCCGTGGATACGACTAGCCATGGATTATGAAAGAATGGTGGAAAAAGGAATAAAATTTATTTTCTATTTGGGAACCGCCTATGATATATCTAGCATGGAAAGTGTTGGGAATTACTCGGTCGTTTTCATTGACGGGAAAAGTATGCCTGTCAAAAAAAATCTTTCAATTTTTGCTTTGAGCTCTGGCACCTCTACAAATCCCTAATTCCCTCTGCGAAGGGCCTATCTATTTACTTTATGCAAATTTTAATTTTTATTTGAGTCTCCATCTTCTCTTATAAAGCACCAACTAAGGGGCACTATGATCGTACTTGAGCATTGGATGTAGCTAATACGTTAGTGTGTTTCATGAATGGATCAATGATTGAGGATGATGGGGTAGGGATAACTTTCTTTAGTGTTGATATTTTGAAAGACATGGTTGCTTATTGATATGCTTGAGTATTGAAATCTTCATGTCAAAACTAGACTATTGCTTTGAACCATATAAAAGTCCAAATGTCCATGCTACAAAAGAAAAGAATATTTGATGAACATGTTAGTCAGTAGTCCACATAAGAAATTATGTTTTTATCATTTACCTACTCGAGGACGAGCAGGAATTAGGCTTGGGGATGCTGATACGTCTCCAACGTATCTATAATTTTAGATTGTTCCATGCTGTTATATTATCATTCTTGGATGTTTTACAATCATTTTATAGCAACTTTATATCATTTTTTGGGACTAACCTATTGACATAGTGCCCAGTGCCAGTTGCTATTTTTGCTTGTTTTTTACATCGTCGAATATCAGTACCAAACGGAGTCCAAACGCAACGAAACTTTTTGGAGAATTTTTATGGACCAGAAGGAACAACATGGGCCAAATAAGTACCAGAGGGGTGCCCCGAGGGGGGCACAGCCCACCTGGGCGTGCCCTGGTGGGTTGTGCCCACCTCGGTGTCCTCCCGCACCGCCTCTTCGCCCTATAAATACCCAAATATTCCAGAAACCCTAGGGGATTCGACGAAACACAATTCCAACCGCTGCAAGTTCCAGAACCACGAGATCCAATCAAGACACCATCACGGAGGGGTTCATCATCCTCATTTGGGCCTCTCCGATGATGCGTGAGTAGTTCATTGTAGACCTACGGGTCCGTAGGCAGTAATTAGATGGCTTCCTCTCTCTCTTTTGATCCTCAATACAATGGTCTCTTGGAGATCTATTTGATGTAACTCTTTTTTGCGGTGTGTGCTTGTTGGGATCCGATGAACTTTGAGTTTATGATCAGATCTATATATCCATGAAAGTTATTTGAGTTTTGATCTCTTATATGCATTATTATTTATAGCCTCGTATTTCTTCTTCGAATCTTTAGTTTAGTTAGGCCGACTAGATCGATTTTTTTTGCCATGGGAAGAGGTGCTTTGTGATGGGTTCGATCGTGCGGTGTTCTTTCCTAGTGATAGAAGGGGCAACAAGATACGTATTGATCGTTGCTATTAAGGATAACAATATGGGGGCTATTCCTACATGAAAAGATCTTGTCTACATCATGTCATCGTTCTTATTGCATTACTCCGTTTCTCCATGAACTTAATGTTGGGAATCGTAGCATAATTTAAAATTTTCCTACGCTCACCAAGATGCATCTATGGAGTCTACTAGCAATGAGGGGAAAGGAGTGGATCTACATACCCTTGTAGATCGCGAGCGGAAGCGTTCCAATGAACGTGGATGACGGAGTCGTACTCGCCGTGATCCAAATCACCGATGACCGAGTGCCGAACGTACGGCACCTCCGCGTTCAACACACGTACGGTGCAGTGACGTCTCCTCCTTCTTGATCCAGCAAGGGGGGAGGAGAGGTTGATGGAGATCCAACAGCACGACGGCGTGGTGATGGATGTAGCGGGTCTCCGGCAGGGCTTCGCCGAGCTTCTGCGAGAGAGAGAGAGGTGTTGCAGGGGAGGAGGGAGGCGCCCAAGGCTGTAGATGTTGCTGCCCTCCCCCCACTATATATAGGGCCAAGGGAGAGGGCGGGGGGGGGGGGGGGGGCGCAGCCTTGCCCCTTCCTCCAAGGAAGGGTGCGGCCAGGGGGGGAGTCCTTCCCCCCCAAGGCACCTCGGAGGTGCCTTCCCCTTTTAGGACTCTCCCTTCTTTCTTATCTCTTGCGCATGGGCCTCTTGGGGCTGGTGCCCTTGGCCCATATAGGCCAAGGCGCATCCCTTACAGCCCATGTGCCCCCCCGGGGCTGGTGGACCCCCTTGGTGGACCCCCGGACCCCTTTCGGCACTCCCGGTACAATACCGATAAAGCGCGAAACTTTTCCGGCGACCAAAATAAGACTTCCCATATATAAATCTTTACCTCCAGACCATTCCGGAACCTCTCGTGACGTCCGGGATCTCATCCGGGACTCTGAACAACTTTCGGGTTTCCGCATACATATGTCTCTACAACCCTAGCGTCACCGGACCTTAAGTGTGTAGACCCTACGGGTTCGGGAGACATGCAGACATGACCGAGACGCCTCTCCAACAGCGGGATCTGGATACCCATGTTGGCTCCCACATGTTCCACGATGATATCATCGGATGAACCACGGTGTCGAGGATTCAATCAATCCGTATGCAATTCCCTTTGTCAATCGGTATGTTACTTGCCCGAGATTCGATCGTCGGTATCCCAATACCTTGTTCAATCTTGTTACCGGCAAGTCTATTTACTCGTACCGCAATGCATGATCCCGTGACTAACGCCTTAGTCACATTGAGCTCATTATGATGATGCATTACCGAGTGGGCCCAGAGATACCTCTCCGTCACACGGAGTGACAAATCCCAGTCTCGATCCGTGCCAACCCAACAGACACTTTCGGAGATACCCGTAATGCACCTTTATAGTCACCCAGTTACGTTGTAACGTTTGGCACACCCAAAGCACTCCTACGGTATCCGGGAGTTGCACGATCTCATGGTCTAAGGAAAAGATACTTGACATTGGAAAAGCTCTAGCAAACGAAACTACACGATCTTTTATGCTATGCTTAAGTTGGGTCTTGTCCATCACATCATTCTCCTAATGATGTGATCCCGTTATCAATGACATCCAATGTCCATAGTCAGGAAACCATGACTATCTGTTGATCAACGAGCTAGTCAACTAGAGGCTTACTAGGGACAGGTTGTGGTCTATGTATTCACACATGTATTACGATTTCCGGACAATACAATTATAGCATGAATAATAGACGATTATCATGAACAAAGAAATATAATAATAACCATTTATTATTGCCTCTAGGGCATATTTCCAACAGTCTCCCACTTGCACTAGAGTCAATAATCTAGTTACATTGTGATGAATCGAACACCCATTGCGTCCTGGTGTTGATCATGTTTTGCCCTAGGGAGAGGTTTAGTCAACGGATCTGCTACATTCAGGTCCGTGTGTACTTTACAAATATCTATGTCTCCATTTTGAACACTTTCACGAATGGAGTTGAAGCGACGCTTGATATGCCTGGTCTTCCTGTGAAACCTGGGCTCCTTCGCAAGGGCAATAGCTCCAGTGTTGTCACAGAAGAGAGTCATTGGGCCCGACGCATTGGGAATCACCCCTAGGTCGGTAATGAACTCCTTCATCCAGACTGCTTCCTGTGCTGCCTCCGAGGCTGCCATGTACTCCGCTTCACATGTAGATCCCTCCACGACGCTTTGCTTGCAACCGCACCAGCTTACTGCTCCTCTATTCAAAATATACACGTATCCAGTCTGTGACTTCGAGTCATCCAGATCTGTGTCAAAGCTAGCGTCGACATAACCCTTTACGACGAGCTCTTCGTCACCTCCATAAACGAGAAACATATCCTTAGTCCTCTTCAGGTACTTCAGGATATTCTTGACCGCTGTCCAGTGTTCCTTGCCGGGATTACTTTGGTACCTTCCTACCAAACTTACGGCAAGGTTTACATCAGGTCTGGTACACAGCATGGCATACATAATAGACCCTATGGCCGAGGCATAGGGGATGACACTCATCTCTTCTATATCTTCTGCCGTGGTCGGGCATTGAGCCGTGCTCAATTGCACACCTTGCAATACAGGCAAGAACCCCTTCTTGGACTGATCCATACTGAACTTCTTCAATATCTTGTCAAGGTATGTACTCTGTGAAAGACCAATGAGGTGTCTTGATCTATCTCTATAGATCTTGATGCCTAATATATAAGCAGCTTCTCCAAGGTCCTTCATTGAAAAACACTTATTCAAATAGGCCTTTATACTTTCCAAGAATTCTATATAATTTCCCATCAATAGTATGTCATCCACATATAATATGAGAAATGCTACAGAGCTCCCACTCACTTTCTTGTAAACACAGGCTTCTCCATAAGTCTGTGTAAACCCAAACGCTTTGATCATCTCATCAAAGCGAATGTTCCAACTCTAAGATGCTTGCACCAGCCCATAGATTGAGCGCTGGAGCTTGCATACTTTGTTAGCATTCTTAGGATCGACAAAACCTTCCGGCTGCATCATATACAACTCTTCCTTAAGGAAGCCATTAAGGAATGCCGTTTTGACGTCCATCTGCCATATCTCATAATCATAGTATGCGGCAATTGCTAACATGATTCGGACGGACTTCAGCTTCGCTACGGGTGAGAAAGTCTCATCGTAGTCAACCCCTTGAACTTGTCGATAACCCTTAGCGACAAGTCGAGCTTTGTAGATGGTCACATTACCATCTGCGTCTGTCTTCTTCTTAAAGATCCATACTTTGTTTTCATACATGGATTCTATCTCGGATTTCATGGCTTCTAGCCATTTGTCGGAATCCGGGCCTGCCATCGCTTCTTCATAGTTCGAAGGTTCACCGTTGTCTAACAACATGATTTCCAGGACAGGGTTGCCGTACCACTCTGGTGCGGAACGTGTCCTTGTGGACCTACGAAGTTCAGTGACTTGATCTGTAGCTTCATGATCATCATCATTAACTTCCTCCCCAGTCGGTGTAGGCACCACAGGAACATCTTCCCGCGCTACGCTACTTTCCGGTTCGGAAGGGGTGACTATCACCTCATCAAGTTCCACTTTCCTCCCACTCAATTCTTTCGAGAGAAACTCCTTCTCTAGAAAGGACCCGTTCTTGGCAACGAAGATCTTGCCTTCGGATCTGAGGTAGAAGGTATACCCAACAGTTTCCTTAGGGTATCCTATGAAGACGCATTTTTCCGATTTGGGTTCGAGCTTTTCAGGTTGAAGTTTCTTGACATAAGCATCGCATCCCCAAACTTTTAGAAACGACAGCTTAGGTTTCTTCCCAAACCATAATTCATACGGTGTCGTCTCAACGGATTTCGACGGAGCCCTATTTAAAGTGAATGCGGCAGTCTCTAAAGCATAGCCCCAAAATGAGAGCGGTAAATCGGTAAGAGACACCATAGATCGCACCATATCTAATAGAGTGCGATTACGACGTTCAGACACACCATTTCTCTGAGGTGTTCCAGGCGGCGTGAGTTGTGAAACTATTCCACATTTCCTTAAGTGTGCACCAAACTCGTGACTTAAATATTCTCCACCACAATCTGATCGTAGGAATTTTATTCTCCTGCCACGTTGATTCGCAACTTCACTCTGAAATTCCTTGAACTTTTCAAAGGTTTCAGACTTGTGTTTCATTAGGTAGACATATCCATATCTACTTAAATCATCAGTGAGAGTGAGAACATAACGATATCCTCCACGAGCCTCAACACTCATTGGACCACACACATCGGTATGTATGATTTCCAATAAGTTGGTTGCTCGCTCCATTGTTCCAGAGAACGGAGTCTTGGTCATCTTACCCATGAGGCATGGTTCGCACGTGTCAAATGATTCGTAATCAAGAGACTCCAAAAGTCCATCTACATGGAGCTTCTTCATGCGCTTGACACCAATGTGACCAAGGCGGCAGTGCCACAAGTATGTGGGACTATCGTTATCAACTTTACATCTTTTGGTATTCACACTATGAACATGTGTAACATCACGTTCGAGATTCATCAAAAATAAACCATTGACCAGCGGGGCATGACCATAAAACATCTCTCTCAAATAAATAGAACAACCATTATTCTCGGATTTAAATGAGTAGCCATCTCGAATTAAACGAGATCCAGACACAATGTTCATGCTCAAAGCTGGCACTAAATAACAATTATTGAGGTTTAAAACTAATCCCGTGGGTAGATGCAGAGGTAGCGTGCCGACGGCGATCACATCGACCTTGGAACCATTCCCGACGCGCATCGTCACCTCGTCCTTTGCCAGCCTCCGTTTATTCCGTAGTTCCTGCTTTGAGTTACAAATATGAGCAACCGCACCGGTATCAAATACCCAGGAGCTACTACGAGTACTGGTAAGGTACACATCAATTACTTGTATATCACATATACCTTGGGTGTTGCCGGCCTTCTTCTTGTCCGCTAAATATTTGGGGCAGTTCTGCTTCCAGTGACCACTTCCCTTGCAATAAAAGCACTCAGTCCCGGGCTTGGGTCCATTCTTTGACTTCTTCCCAGTAACTGGTTTATCGGGCGCGGCAACTCCCTTGCCGTCCTTCTTGAAGTTCTTCTTACCCTTGCCCTTCTTGAACTTGGTAGTTTTATTCACCATCAACACTTGATGTTCTTTTCTGATCTCCCCTTCCGCTGATTTCAGCATTGAATATACCTCAGGAATGGTCTTTTCCATCCCCTGCATATTGTAGTTCATCACAAAGCTCTTGTAGCTTGGTGGAAGCGACTGGAGGATTTTGTCAATGACTGTGTCATCCGGGAGATTAACTCCCAGCTGAGACAAGCGGTTGTGCAACCCAGACATTCTGAGTATGTGCTCACTAACAGAACTGTTCTCCTCCATTTTACAGCTGAAGAACTTGTCGGAGACATCATATCTCTCGACCCGGGCATGAGCTTGAAAAACCAGTTTCAGCTCCTCGAACATCTCATATGCTCCATGTTTCTCAAAACGCTTTTGGAGACCCGGCTCTAAGCTGTAAAGCATGCCGCACTGAACGAGGGAGTAATCATCAGCACGTGATTGCCAAGCGTTCATAACGTCTTGGTTCTGTGGGATTGGTGCATCACCTAGCGGTGCTTCTAAGACATAATCTTTCTTGGCTACTATGAGGATGAGCCTCAGGTTCCGGACCCAGTCCGTATAGTTGCTGCCATCATCTTTCAGCTTGGTTTTCTCTAGGAACGCGTTGAAATTGAGGACAAAGTTGGCCATTTGATCTACAAGACATAGTGTAAAGATTTTAGACTAAGTTCATGATAATTGAGTTCATCTAATCAAATTATTTAATGAACTCCCACTCAGATAGACATCCCTCTAGTCATCTAAGTGAAACATGATCCGAGTTCAACTAGGCCGTGTCCGATCATCACGTGAGACAGACTAGTCAAGATCGGTGAACATCTCCATGTTGATCGTATCTTCTATACGACTCATGCTCGACCTTTCGGTCCTCCGTGTTCCGAGGCCATGTCTGTACATGCTAGGCTCGTCAAGTCAACCTAAGTGTATTGCGTGTGTTCCGAGGCCATGTCTGTACATGCTAGGCTCGTCAACACCCGTTGTATGCGAACGTAAGAATCTATCACACCCGATCATCACGTGGTGCTTCGAAACGACGAACCTTCGCAACGGTGCACAGTTAGGGTGAACACTTTCTTGAAATTATTATAAGGGATCATCCTACTTGCTACCGTCGTTCTAAGCAAATAAGATGCAAAAACATGATAAACATCACATGCAATCAAATAGTGACATGATATGGCCAATATCATCATGCTCCTTTGATCTCCATCTTCGGGGCACCATGATCATCTTTGTCACCGGCATGACACCATGATCTCCATCATCATGATCTCCATCATTGTGTCTTCATGAAGTCGTCACGCCAACGATTACTTCTACTTCTATGGCTAACCCGTTTAGCAACAAAGTAAAGTAATTTACATGGCGTTATTCAATGACACGCAGGTCATACAAAATAATAAAGACAACTCCTATGGCTCCTGCCGGTTGTCATAATCATCGACATGCAAGTCGTGATTCCTATTACAAGAATATGATCAATCTCATACATCACATATATCATTCATCACATCTTCTGGCCATATCACATCACATAGCACTTGCTGCAAAAACAAGTTAGACGTCCTCTAATTGTTGTTGCAAGTTTTTACGTGGTTTGTAGGTTTCTAGCAAGAACGTTTCTTACCTACGTATGACCACAACGTGATTTGCCAATTTCTATTTACCCTTCATAAGGACCCTTTTCATCGAATCCGTTCCGACTAAAGTAGGAGAGACAGACACCCGCTAGCCACCTTATGCATCTAGTGCATGTCAGTCGGTGGAACCTGTCTCACGTAAGAGTACGTGTAAGGTCGGTCCGGGCCGCTTCATCCTACAATGCCGCCGAAACAAGAAAAGACTAGTAGCGGCAAGAAGAATTGGCAAACTCAACGCCCACAACTTCTTTGTGTTCTACTCGTGCATAGTAACTACGCATAGACCTGGCTCATGATGCCACTGTTGGGAATCGTAGCATAATTTAAAATTTTCCTACGCTCACCAAGATGCATCTATGGAGTCTACTAGCAACGAGGGGAAAGGAGTGGATCTACATACCCTTGTAGATCGCGAGCGGAAGCGTTCCAATGAACATGGATGACGGAGTCGTACTCGCCGTGATCCAAATCACCGATGACCGAGTGCCGAACGTACGGCACCTCCGCGTTCAACACACGTACGGTGCAGCGACGTCTCCTCCTCGATCCAGAAAGGGGGGAGGAGAGGTTGATGGAGATCCAACAGCACGACGGCGTGGTGATGGATGTAGCGGGTCTCCGGCAGGGCTTCGCCGAGCTTCTGCGAGAGAGAGAGAGGTGTTGCAGGGGAGGAGGGAGGCGCCCAAGGCTGTAGATGTTGTTGCCCTCCCCCCACTATATATAGGGCCAAGGGAGAGGGCGGGGGGGGGGGCACAGCCTTGCCCCTTCCTCCAAGGAAGGGTGCGGCCAGGGGGGGAGTCCTTCCCCCCCAAGGCACCTCGGAGGTGCCTTCCCCTTTTAGGACTCTCCCTTCTTTCTTATCTCTTGCGCATGGGCCTCTTGGGGCTGGTGCCCTTGGCCCATATAGGCCAAGGCGCACCCCTTACAGCCCATGTGGCCCCCCGGGGCTGGTGGACCCCCTTTGTGGACCCCCGGACCCCTTTCGGCACTCCCGGTACAATACCGATAAAGAGCGAAACTTTTCCGGCGACCAAAATAAGACTTCCCATATATAAATCTTTACCTCCAGACCATTCCGGAACCTCTCGTGACATCCGGGATCTCATCCGGGACTCCGAACAACTTTCGGGTTTCCGCATACATATATCTCTACAACCCTAGCGTCACCGGACCTTAAGTGTGTAGACCCTACGGGTTCGGGAGACATGCAGACATGACCGAGACGCCTCTCCGGTCAATAACCAACAGCGGGATCTGGTTACCCATGTTGGCTCCCACATGTTCCACGATGATATCATCGGATGAACCACGGTGTCAAGGATTCAATCAATCCGTATGCAATTCCCTTTGTCAATCGGTATGTTACTTGCCCGAGATTCGATCGTCGGTATCCCAATACCTTGTTCAATCTCGTTACCGGCAAGTCTCTTTACTCGTACCGCAATGCATGATCCCGTGACTAACGCCTTAGTCACATTGAGCTCATTATGATGATGCATTACCGAGTGGGCCCAGAGATACCTCTCCGTCACACGGAGTGACAAATCCCAGTCTCAATCCGTGCCAACCCAACAGACACTTTCGGAGATACCCGTAATGCACCTTTATAGTCACCCAGTTACGTTGTAACGTTTGGCACACCCAAAGCACTCCTACGGTATCCGGGAGTTGCACGATCTCATGGTCTAAGGAAAAGATACTTGACATTGGAAAAGCTCTAGCAAACGAAACTACACGATCTTTTATGCTATGCTTAAGTTGGGTCTTGTCCATCACATCATTCTCCTAATGATGTGATCCCGTTATCAATAGACATCCAATGTCCATAGTCAGGAAACCATGACTATCTGTTGATCAACGAGCTAGTCAACTAGAGGCTTACTAGGGACAGGTTGTGGTCTATGTATTCACACATGTATTACGATTTCCGGACAATACAATTATAGCATGAATAATAGACGATTATCATGAACAAAGAAATATAATAATAACCATTCATTATTGCCTCTAGGGCATATTTCCAACACTTAATACACTAGATGCATGCTGGATAGCCGTCGATATGTGGAGTAATAGTAGTATATGCAGGCAAGAGTCGGTCTACTAATCTTGGACGTGATGCCTATATATTGATCATTGCCTGGATATCGTCATAATTATTTGAGGTCCTATCAATTGCCCAACAGTAATTTGTTTACCCACCGTGTGCTATTTCTTGAGAGAAGCCACTAGTGAAATCTACGCCCCCGGGTCTATTCTTTATCATATTTGCTTTGAGATATATTTTTATTTGCTTTTGTTTTCAGATCTATTATTCCAAAAACCCAAAAGTACCTTGCTGCACTTTTCTATTACTTATTTTATTTTGCGTTTTATCAAGATCTATTTATCCAATCTACCACAATTTTATCCCGTCAACTTGACAATTTCTGGCGCCGTTACCCGTAAGAGGTATTGACAACCCCTCATAAGTGTCGGGTTGCAAGTATTTGTTCTTTGTGTGCAGGTACCATTTACATAGTGTTGCTTGGTTCTCCTATTGTATTGATAACCTTGGTTTCATAACTGAGGGAAAATACCTACCGTAGTTGTACTACATCATCCCTTCCTCTTTGGGGAAATACCGACATAGTTCAAGCGACATCAATCTCTGGCTCAGCCTCATCAGCCACCTCAACAGCGTCAGCTCGAGCCGGCTCAACATCAGCCACCTGTCCGCACGACCACGGACCGCTTTGTGACATCGGCGGGTTATTTCTCCAATCCCGTTGATAACTTGTTGTCAGCAGCTACCAACCTCGCGGCACTTCCGATCACAGGGAACACTCGGTTGAGAGGGATGCCTTGCACGCCATTGAGATGATTAAGACCGCGGTTGTCCAGCAGGCAAACTACTCCTATAGCCAGCAATGCGTCCACTCCACCCCACATCCAAGCCGCAGCAGGAGTCACCATGCTTAGTCGCCAGCTGTCTCCAGCAGTGCTCATCGAAGACGTGAGCAGCATCATGACCCGCCATGACACAGAGCTTAAGACGCCCAGGAGATCATCGACACAGCTCATGCACGGCGGGTGGCAGAAGCGACCAACATGGCGACTCATCAGTCGCCTCCTGTGACCCCCTTGGCTTCTCAAGGGGTTGGATCGAGTACCGGGACCATTGGGATTCCGTTCCTGGTGTCGGCTCTGCGCAACAAGCGTATGACCAGGGACTTCAAAGCCCCTCATAAGGTCTCCAATTACATGCCTGACCTCGAACCGGCGGCTTGGATTGAGAGCTAAGAAATCGCCATGGACATCCTGGATGTTAGCGACGCGGTTTGTGCTAAGTATTTAACCATGATGCTGGAGGGACCAGCTCATAGTTGGTTTAAGAACTTGCTCCCTAATCCCGTCAACACTTAGGCATAGTTGAAGGAGCATTTTATCAAACACTTCCAAGGAACCTGCAAGCGCCCAGTGACAATCGTTGATTTACAGCACTGTGTTCAGCGTGAGGGACAGTCGACCCATCATTGGTCCCACCGGGTCGCGGATATTGTCCACTCCTCTGATGGCATATCAGCCGCCCAGGTCATCTTGATTTTGGAGAAAAACTGCCATTTTGATCCTTTGGTTCAGAAGCTTGGGCGTCTCAAGCGGATGGTTCAGGACATGGTAGGTCTAATGGATGTCCTTACCAGATACGCTAAGTTAGACACCACGAAGGATCCAACGCTAGATGACGAAAAAGCCGACAAGGGCAAGAGAAACGATGGTGGAAAAGGACAATAACAGAACAATTTCGGGTACAATGGGAACCATGGCAATCATGACAATGGTGGCAAGCATAAACACCCAGAGGGCGACTCAGACTTTGTTGCCAACACCAATACCGGTTTCAAGGGCCGGAGGCAGAAATTCTGGGAAGCCGTTCAATAAAGCTCGCAATTTCGAGGAAGCTCTCAAAGGTCCGTGTCCCAAGCATAGTACTTAAGATAAGCCGGCAAATCAGTTCTGGGAGAACTGTCATATCATGCAAGCTTACTGCAATCAAGTCTACCAGAACCATCAAGGTGGCGGCGGTGGAAACCCTGGTCAACCAAGGGCGGGCGATGATGTCTACTACGCAACTTTATTCTTGTAGACATGTGTTGGGCCTCCAAGCGCAGAGTTTTGTAGGACAGTAGCAATTTTCCCTCAAGTGGATGACCTAAGGTTTATCAATCCATGGGAGGCGTAGGATGAAGATAGTCTCTCTCAAACAACCCTGCAACCAAATAATAAAAAGTCTCTTGTGTCCGCAACACACCAAATACAATGGTAATTTGTATATGTGCACTAGTTCGGCGAAGAGATGGTACTGTCAAAGACAAGATTCATAATTGTTTCCACACAATTCCTACTGTACCATATCATTTCCACAATTTATATTGAGCAATATAAGCCATAGAAACTAGGAAACAAGCAAACTATGCATTGAAAACAGAATCTGTCAAAAACAGAACAGTCTGTAGTAATCTGTACTCCAACCATATTTCTGCTACTCTAAAAACTCTGAAAAAATAGGACCACACAGAGAATTTGTATATCTATCACCTGTAAAAAATTCAGAATTTTTCCACGTTCCAGTAAAATATAATAATTTCTGCACTGGACGCAAAAGTTTCTGTTTTTGCACAGAAGCAAGTCAACTATCATCCACACTATCCCAAAGGCTTTACTTGGCACTTTATTGAAACAAAACCTATAAAACATGATTACTAAAGTAGCTTAATCATTTGAACACACAAAAACAGTAGGTAAAATTGTTGTGTTGTCTCCCAACAAGCGCTTTTCTTTAATGCCTTTTTAGCTAGGCATGATGATTTCAATGATGCTCACATAAAAGATAAGAATTGAAACATAACGGGAGCATCATGAATCACATGGCAAGAACATTTAAGTCTAACCTACTTCCTATGCATAGGGATTTTGTGAGCAAATAATTTATGGGAGCAAGAATCAACTAGCATAGGAAGGCAAAACAAGTGCAACTTCAAAACTTTCAACATAAAGAGAGGACACTTGATATTATTGCAATATGTAAAAGCATATGTTCCTCTCTCATAATAATTTTCATTAGCATCATGAATGAATTCAACAATATAGCTATCACATAAAGCATTCTTTTCATAACACGAAAGCATAGAAAACTTATTACTCTCCACATAAGCAAATTTCTTCTCATCAATAGTAGTGGGAGCAAACTCAACAAAATAACTATCATGAGGGTGAAAATTAAAATCATGATGAAAAGTTTGATGGTTATTCTTTATAGCATACATGTCATCACCATAATCATCATAGATAGCAACTTTGTTACCATAGTCAATTGAAGCCTCATCAAAAATGGTGGATTGATCATTAAATAAAGTCATGACCTCTCCGAATCCACTTTCATCATTATAATCATCATAAATACGATGCATGCAATCATTATAACAAATTTGCACATCAAATCTTGGGGGACTAAAAAAATCATCTTCATCAAACATGGCATCCCAACAATGCTAATATAATTGGATCACATAACCATCCCTCAAAGTGCAATGAAGAATCACTCCAAAGTTCCTATCTAGCGGAGAACATAAGAAGAATTGTTTGTAGCTATTCTTTCCAATCGATCTATCAGAGAGTTCGTACTAAAATTACACCAAATTATTCTTTCCGATAGATCTATCTAGAGTTCATACTAAAATAACACCAAGTATTCTTTCCAATCGATCTACCAAGAGTTCGTACTAAAATAACACCAAAGCAAATTCAGATTCATAATACTCAATCCAACACAAAGAACCTCAAACAGTGCCCCCAGATTTCTACCTGAGAAACAAAAGACGAGAACGTGCATCAACCCCTATGCATAGATTACCCCAATGTCACCTCGGGAATCCGCGAGTTGAGTGCCAAAACACATATCAAGTGAATCAATATGATACCCCATTGTCACCATGAGTATTCATATGCAAGACATATATCAAGTGCTCTCAAATCCATAAAAGTATTCAATCCGATAAAACGAAATCTCAAAGGGAAAACTCAATTCATCACAACAAGATAGAGAGGGGAAAACACCATATGATCCGACTATATTAACAAAGCCCGCGATACATCAAGATCGTGACATCTCAAGAACACGAGAGAGAGACAGAGATTAAACACATAGCTACTAGTACAAATCCTCAGCCTCGAGGGTGGACTACTCCCTCCTCATCGTGGTGGCCGCCGGGATGATGAAGATGGCCACCGGTGATGATTCCCCCCTCCGTCAGGGTGCCGGAACGGGGTCTAGATTGGTTTTCGGTGGCTACAGAGGCCTACGGTAGCGGAACTTATGATCTAGGGTAATCCCTAGGGTTTTTGGAATATTTGGGAATTTATAGGGTAAAGAGGGGGTGTGAGAGGCCACCGAGGTGGGCACAACCCACCTGGGCGTGCCTGGGCCCCCATGCGCGCCCTGGTGGGTTGTGCCCCCCTCGGGGGACCCCCCAAGTTCTTCTCCGACCCACTGGATGTCTTCTGGTCCATAAAAAATCCACAAAAAGTTTCACGGTGTTTGGAATCCATTTGATATTGATTTCCTGCGATGTAAAAAACAACAACTGGCACTGGGTCAATAGGTTAGACCCAAAAAATGATATAAAGTTGCTTTAAATGATTGTAAAACATCCAAGAATGATAATATAATAGCATGAATACTTCATAAATTATAGATACGTTGGAGACGTATTAGGCGACTCAGGTTTCCCAGAGCCGACTTATCTGGTAATTACCAGAACCCTGGTTTTCAGGACTCGGGCGACTCTGGGTCTGGATATCAAGGATCTGGAAACGGTGGGGCTCGATATCAGCGTTCCGGCCAAGGCAACCACCAACAGGGCAACCAGACAGGTTTTCAAAGTAACCCAAAGGAGTTGAATAGTGGTCAATATCACGTGTTCACCACTAGCACTTGTAAGCATGACCGCAGGCTGCAACAACGTGTCGTTAATGTGGTTGAGCCGGCGGTCCCTCAGTACTTAAACTGGTCAGAGCAGCCGGTCATTTGGAGTAGGGAAGATCACCCGCTCAGGTTGAGAATCCGGGTTGTCTCGCTCTAGTGGTGGCACCTCAAGTTGATGTCTATTACCTCATCATCATCAATATCAATCAAGCAGGAAGTAGGTTGATGTCTACTACGCAACTTTATTCTTGTAGACTCGTGTTGGGCCTCCAAGCGCAGAGTTTTCTAGGATAGTAGAAGTTTTCCCTCAAGTGGATGACCTAATGTTTATCAATCCATGGGGGGCGTAGGGTGAAGGTGGTCTCTCTCAAACAACATTGCAACCAAATACAAGAAATCTCTTGTGTCCCCAACACACCCAATACAATGGCAAATTGTATAGGTGCACTTGTTCGGCGAAGAGATGGTAATAAAAGTGTAATATGAATGGTAGAAATACATTTTTATAATCTGAATAAATAAAAACAGCACGGTAGTGAACGATAAAAGTGAGCACAAACGGTATTGCAATGCTTGAAAATGAGGCCTAGGGTCCGTACTTTCGCTAGTGCAATCTCTCAACAATGCTAATATAATTGGATCATATAACCATCCCTCAACGTGCGATGAAGAATCACTCCAAAGTTCCTATCTAGCGGAGAACATAAGAAGAAATTGTTTGTAGGGTATGAAACCACCTCAAAGTTATTCTTTCCGATCAATCTATCCTAGAGTTCGTACTAAAATAACATCAAGATATTCTTCCCGATCGATCTAACCAAGAGTTCGTACTAAAATAACACCATATGATACACATCAACCAACTCTAATGTCACCTGATACTCCAACGTCACCGCGAGTATCCGCGAGTTCATTATGTGATATGCATAAAAAATCAGATTCATAATACTCAATCCAACACAAAGAACCTCAAAGAGTGCCCCAAGATTTCTACCGGAGAAACAAAGACGAGAACGTGCATCAACCCATATGAATAGATTACCCCAATGTCACCTCGGGAATCCACGAGTTGAGTGCCAAAACACATATCAAGTGAATCGATATGATACCCCATTGTCACTGCGGGTATTCATAGCAAGACATACATCAAGTGTTCTCAAATACATAAAAGTATTCAATCCGATAAAATGAAATCTCAAAGGGAAAACTCAATTCATCACAACAAGATAGAGAGGGAAAACACCATATGATCCAACTATATTAACAAATCCCGTGATACATCAAGATCGTGACATCTCAAGAACATGAGAGAGAGAGAGAGATTAAACACATAGCTATTGGTACAAACCCTCAGCCTCGAGGGTGGACTACTCCCTCCTCATCATGGTGGCCGCCGGGATGATGATGATGGCCACCGGTGATGATTTCCCCCTCCGACAGAGTGCCGGAACGGGGTCTAGATTGGTTTCTCGTGGCTACAGAGGCTTGCGGCGGCGGAACTTCTGATCCAGGGTTACCCCCGGGGGTTTTGGAATATTTGAGAATTTATAGGGCGAAGAGGCGGTGCGGGAGGCCACCGTGGTGGGCACAACCCACCTGGGCGCGCTTGGGCCCCGAGGTGCGCCCTGGTGGGTTGTGCTATCCTCAGAGCTCCCCTCTGGTACTTCTTTGGCCCACCATGTGTCTTCTAGTCCAGAAAAAATCTCCAAAAAGTGTCGCTGCGTTTGGACTCCGTTTGGTATTGATTTTCTGCGATGTAAAAAACAAGCACAAAACAACAAGTGGCACTAGGCACTATGTCAATAGGTTAGTCCCAAAAAATGATATAAAGTTGCTATAAAATGATTGTAAAACATCCAAGATTGAGAATATAATGGCATGAATACTTCATAAATTATAGGTACATTGGAGACGTATCAACATCCCCAAGCTTAATTCCTACTTGTCCTCGAGTAGGTAAATGATAAAAGAAATAATTTATGAAGTGTGAATGCTAGCAAAGTGCACAAGTTTGATACTTCCCTTCGGGAGGGGGAAATCGAAGCCAACAACATCACCAACGTTCCTCTCATCATGGGAGGACTCAACTCCATCAACATCTTCACCAACACCATCTCATCTCAAACCCTAGTTCATCTCTTGTATTCAATCTTTGTCTCAAAATCTTAGATTGGTACCTGTGGTTTGCTAGTAGTGTTGATTACATCTTGTAGTTGATGCTAGTTGGTTTATTTGGTGGAAAATTATATGTTCAGATCCCTAATCATATATTATACTCCTCTAATCTTGAACATTAATATGATTTGTATGTAGTTCGGTTTGTTCTTGAGGACATGGGAGAAGTCTTGTTATAAGTAATCATGTGAAATTGGTATTCGTTCAATCTCTCATGATGAAATAAATTCCTCAATTTTGTTCCTAGGAGTGTGATCGTCAAAAACATGCATGCTAGAACTCCTAGGAAATATGGATGTGTGACTAAGGAGTTAGAAACCAAAGATAACAACACTTGAAACTATGCATTACGCCTAGCTAGGGGCATAAAACAATAGCACCAGTTGGGAGGAAACCCAATAGTTATCTTAATTTTCTTATTTATTTTCCAGGGTTTTTGTGTGCACACAATTATTCTACTGTTATGGTTGTGTTTTTGTGTTTTAAATTAGTGTTTGTGCCAAGTAAAGCCTTTGGGATGATTTGGATGATAGTTGCTTTGATTCTGTGCAAAAACAGAAACTTTTGCATCCAGTAGAAGAATTGTTAAAATTTTCTAGAGTGCAATAAAATTCTGAATTTTTTACACATGATTTATATACAAATTTCCCATGTTGCCCTATTTTTCAGAATTTTTGGAGTTATAGAAGTATGGTCATTGTTCGAATTATTACAGACTGTTCTAGTTTTGAAAGATTATGTTTTTCTTACGTTGTTCGGTTGTTTTGATGAATATATGGATTGTATCTGGGGGTATAAGCCATGGTGAAGTTAGAATACATTAGGTGTAATGTAATTATAAAATATGAATGGGTTTACAATAGTACCTAAAGTAGTGATTTGCTTTAGTATACTAACGGATCTCATGAAGGTTTTGTTGAGTTTTGTGTGCTGAAGTTTTCAAGTTTTGAGTGAGATCACGATGGATGATGGAATAAGGAGTGGCAAGAGCCTAAGCTTGGGGATGCCCGAGGCACCCCAAGGTAATATTCAAGGACTCCCAAGCAACTAAGCTTGGGGATGCCCTAGAAGGCATCCCCTCTTTCTTCTACCAACTATGGTAATTTTACTTGGAGCTATATTTTTATTCATCACATGATATGAGTTTTGCTTGGAGCGTCATGTATTATATGACTCTTTTTTTTGATTTTTAGTTTGTCACAATAATCCTTGCTATACAAACCCATTTGAGAGGGACACACATTTTTCATGATTTATTAGAATACTCTATGTGCTTCACCAATATCTTTTGAGCTAGGCAGTTGCTCTAGTGCTCCACTTATATCTTTCAGAGCACGACGGTGATTATATTTTGAGGAAATAGATGAACACTCATGCTTCACTTATACTATTTTGAGAGTTGATAATACTAATGGTAATATGCACAGGTTATGAATTTGGTCCTAATGTGATGGATATTCAAGAAGGATATAATAAAAACTATCATGTAGATCACTGGATATGATAAGTTTGATTCCTTGCAATAGTTTTGCGATATGGATATGATAATATGTGAGTTATGCTACCGAGTAATTGTGATTAGTAAGAATATTGGTGTTAAGGTTTGTGATTCCCTATGCATGCATGTAAAGTCAATAGTTATGCAACGAAGTTATATCCTACTTATGGTGCATTATTCAGTGTTAGTTATTCTCAATGCATGTTCATGACCGTTTTTGTTTTCTGGTTGGTTGCTTCTCAATCTATTTGCTAGCCTCCATTTGCACTAAGCGGGAATGCTTCTTGTGCATCCAATTCCTTAAACCCAAAGTTGTGCCAAATGAGTCTAGTATACCTACCTATATGCGGTATTTACATGCCGTTCCAAGTAAATTTGCATGTGCCAACTCTAATCATTCAAAAAACTATCCATTTTGTGTGCCCCTACTGCTCATGAAGCAATAGGGGGTGGACAATATCTTTCATGCTAGATGGGTTATTCTCACGATGAGTGTTTACTCACTTGTCATTGCACGAGAAACTGGCAGGTAATAGGGATGCCCAGTCCCGAAATGAATTAAAATGAACAAAAAACTCCCCTGGGAAAGTTGAAAGTTTGGAAGGCCCCCATGGATACAGCTAGCCATGGATTGTGAAAGAATGGTGGAGGGGCAGTAAACTTTATTTTCTGTTTGGGAACTGCCTATAATGTGTCTAGCATGGGATAAATTGGAAAATTTTGGTCGTGATGCTCACAGGAAAAGCATGCCTCTCAAAAATAATTTTATCTCTGTTTTAAACTCTGAACTCTGGCACCTCTGCAAATCTCTGTTTCCCTCTGCGAAGGGCCTATCTATTTTACTTTTATGCATTTTTATTTTTATTTTGAGTCTCCATCTTCTCTTATAAAGCACCAACTGGAGAGCACCATTGTCGTACTTGTGCACTGGTGTAGTTAATATTGAGTGTGTTTCATGAATGGATCAATGACTGAGCATAATGGGCTAGGGATAACTTTCTTTAGCATTGATATTTTGAAAGACATGGTTGCTTGTTAGTATGCTTGAGTATTTATATCTTCATGTCAAACTATAGACTATTGCTTTGAATCACTCGAATCCAAATATTCATGCCACAAAAGAAAAGATTATATGATGAATATGATAGGTAGAATTCCACATCAAAAATTATGTTTTTACCATTTACCTACTCGAGGACGAGCAGGAATTAAGCTTGGGGATGCTTGATACGTCTCCAGCATATCTACATTTCTGATTGTTCCATGCTATTATAGTATCAATCTTGGATGTTTTATATGCAATTACAAGCAATTATATATCATTTTTTGGGACTAACCTATTAACTTAGTGCCCAGTGCCAGTTGCTGTTTTTGCCAGTTTTGGTTTTCCAGAATATCAGTACCAAATGAAGTCCAAATGCCACGAAACTTTTTGGAGATTTTTTCTGGACAAAAGAGACCCTGGAAGCTTCGGGAGAGGTCCCAGGGGGTAGGCATGCCCTGGTGGCTTGTGGGGCCAATGTTCACCCGTTTGACCTAATTTCACCTCCATAAATTCTCTAAAATCGGGAAACCAACAGAGAGCCACCCAAAATACTTTTTCTGCCGCCGCAAGCTTCTGTTCTTGAGAGATCCCATCTGGAGGCCTTTTCCGACACTCTGCCAAATGGGGAATCAACCACAGAGGGGCGCTACATGAACCTTGTTGCCCTTCCGATGATGTGTGAGTAGTTTACCACAGATGTACGGGTCCATAGTTAGTAGCTACATGGCTTCTTCTCTCTCTTTGATCTTCAATACAATGTTCTCCTTGATGTTCTTGGAGATCTATTTGATGTAATCACCTTTTGCGGTGTGTTTGTTGGGATCCGATGAATTGTGAGTTTATGATCAGATTATCCATGAATATTATTTGAGTCTTCTTTGAACTCTTTTATGCATGATTATTATAGCTTTGTATTTCTCTTTGATCTATTGATTTGGTTTGGCCAACTAGATTGATTTTTCTTGCAATGGGAGAGGTGCTTCGTTATGGATTCGATCTTGCGGTGCTCAATCCCAGTGACAGAAAGGGACATGACACGTATTTGTATTGTTTCCATTAAGGATAAAAAGATGGGGTATATTAATGCGTGAGTTTTTGTCTACATCATGTCATCTTGCTTAAGGTGTTACTCCAATCTTTATGAACTTAATACTCTAGATGCATGCTAGATAGCGGTCGATGTGTGGAGTAATAGTAGTAGATGCACTCAGGAATCGGTCTACTTGTCTCGGGCGTGATGCCTGTATACATGATCATTGCCTTGGATATCGTCACGATTATTCACTTTTCTATCAATTGCCCAACAGTAACTTGTTTACCCACCGTATACTATTTTCAAGAGAGAAGCCTCTAGTGAAAACTATGGCCCGTGGGTCTACTTTTTATCATATATTAAAATCTCAAAAGTAACTTGCTGCAATTTTATTTATTTTATTTTATTTTGTGTTTTATTTACCTATCTACCACCACAAGATTTAATCCTTGCAATTAACCGTTGAGGGATTGACAACCCCTCGTTTGTGTTGGTTGCAAGTATTTTGTTATTTTGTGTGAAGGTGCTGCTAACAAGGTGTTGCTTGGTTCCCTACTGGATTGATAACCTTGGTTCTTAACTAGGGGAAATACTTACCTCTACTATACTGCATCATCCTCTTCTCTTCGGGTAAATCCCAACACAACTCACAAGTAGCAGATTGGTCCTCCCATGATGAGAGGGTTGTTGGTGATGTCGATGGCTTTGATTCCTTGTTAATGTTCATTTAAATCTTGCAATCTCCCTATTCATGTAAATCTTGCAAATTAAGAGACAAAAGGCATTAGAATTGCTCCACAAAGTATTATTTTGATCAAAAACATTATAAATAACACTAGGAAAACATGACGCAAAATGGACATATCAACTCCCCCAAGCTTAGACCTCGCTTGTCCTCAAGCGAAAGCCGATATCAATAATCATGACCACGTGTTTAGAGAGAGAGAGAGAGGTGTCGATAAAAACAAAATACGCACATGGTAGCATCATGATCAATATCATAGAAGCAATAAACATTATCATAAAACTTCTCATGAGCTAGTAACAATTCATCACAACCACGAAGTATAAGGCATAAACTTTCTTAAAAACTAACAAACTATGTTCTCAGTCATCAAGGCAATTGCAATTCATCATCTTTTCAGGAAGAGTCTCATGTAGGAGCTTTTGTTTAGCAAGTCCACATACTCAACTATCATTTAGTCTTCTATGATTGCTGACACTCACGGCATATATATGGAGCAAAAGTTTCAGTCAGACATATAGAAAGATAGTGTAACGCCCACGATGCGGCTATATCTCCCACGTGTCGAGGCACGACTTAGAGGCATAACCGCATAGTGGTTTTGTCGCAAGAAGGGTCATCTTCACACAATCCCATGTAATGAACAAGAATGGGATAAAGAGTTGGCTTACAATCGCCACTTCACACAATACATAAATATCATTCATACATCATCCAAAATACAATCATATAGACCGACTACGGTCAAAATCCAGATGAAAATAAGACAACCCCAAATGCTAGATCCCCGATCGTCCCAACTGGGCTCCACTACTGATCATCAGGAAAAGACACATAGTAACGACCACGTTCCTCGTCGAACTCCCACTTGAGATCGACACCATCATCTGCACTGGCATCGTCGGCACCTGCAACTGTTTTGGAAGTATCTGTGAGTCACGGGGACTCAGCAATCTCACACCCGCGAGATCAAGACTATTTAAGCTTGTAGGAAAGGATGGTGCAAAGAGGTGGAGCTGCAGCGGCAAAAGCATATATGGTGGCTAACTTGCGCACATGAGAGCGAGAAGAGAAGCAAAGGAACGGACGTCATCTAGCAATGACCAAGAAGTGATCCTGAACACCTACTTACGTCATACATAACACAGACCGTGTTCACTTCCCGGACTCCGCCGAGAAGAGACCATCGCGGCTACACACGCACTTGGTGTATTTTAATTGGGTCAAGTTACAAGTTATCTACAACCGGACATTAACAAATTCCCATCTGCCTCATAACCGCGGGCACGGCTTTCGAAAGATAATACCCTGCAGGGGTGTCCCAACTTAGCCCATCATAAGCTCTCACGGTCAACGAAGGATAAACCTTCTCCCAGAAAGACCCGATCAGTCTCGGAATCCCAGTTTACAAGACATCTCGACAATGGTAAAACAAGACCAGCAAAGCCACCCGAATGTGCCGACAAATCCCGATAGGAGCTGCACATATCTCGTTCTCAGGGCACACCGGATGAACACTACGTACAGCTAAAACCAATCCTCGAGTTTCCCCAAGGTGGCGCTGCAAGTGGCTCTAGTTTGGACCAGCACTCAGAGGAACACTGGCCCGGGGGTTTAAAATAAAGATGACCCTCGGGCTCTAGAAAACCCGGGGGAGAAAGGTATAGGTCGCAAATGGTAAAACCAAGGTTGGGCCTTGCTGGAGGAGTTTTATTCAAGGAGAACTGTCAAGGGGGTCCCATAAATCACCCGACCGCGTAAGGAACGCAAACTCAAGGAACATAATCCCGGTATAACAGTAACTAGGGCGGCAAGAGTGGAACAAAACACTAGGCATAAGGCCGAGCCTTCCACCCTTTACCAAAACATATAGATGCATTAATTAAATAAGAGATATTGTGATATCCCAACATGTCCATGTTCCGATATGGAACAAACTTCAACTTCACTTGCAACTAGCAACGCTATAAGAGGGGCTGAGCAAAAGCGGTAACATAGCCAAACAACGGTTTGCTAGGAAAGGATGGTTAGGGGCTAACATGGCTGAAATAGGAGACATGATATAGCAAGTGATAGGTAGCGGAGCATGGCAATAGAGCGAACATCTAGCATAGCAAAGATAGAAGTGATTTCGAGGGGTGGTCATCTTGCCTGCAAGATTCTCAGAGTTGTCGAAAGTTTGATCCTCGTAAGCGTACTCGACAGGTTCCTCGTTCACGAAATCGTCTCCTGGCTCTACCCAAGACAAGAACACAAACAAACGGAACCACAATCAACAACGAGAAATGCGCAAACACCATGAATGCAAAACATGTACGATATGCAAGATATGATATGCGATGCATATGCGTGCTCTGGAAGGAAAATGATGCACATGGCAGTAACTTGGAAAACCAAGCATGCCACTGAAAAGATGAGATGATTTCGGTCGAAATCGATATAAAGATCACCGGAATCGGATGCACGGTTTGAAAATGGCAAGCAAAACAAGAATGACACTAATCTACGATAAACAGCAAGATAGCACTTAAAATACAACAAGTAACAATGCTACAGCACCCCAACATAGCAACAAAGCATATGACAGTAATCTACAGGAGATGCTTGACAAAAGATGAACACTGAGCTACGGCTAGTTCACAACATATCAAGCTCAAACAAGCATGGCAAAAGTGCAAAAGATTACAGGCTCACAGACTTAGTGAAAAACTGGACATGGCAGAAAACAGCATCAGGTAGCAATGTTCAGAGCACGAAATCAACATGCCATAGGTACTTAACATAGCAAAACAAGGCATGGTAGTGTTCTACTCAATTCACATGACAAGAGTCCCTTACTGACCATAAGCCAAAAAGGACCAGAAGATATGATGGCAAGCATGTAAACATAGCAAGTTTCGTTATCAGGTTTCAGACTTGGCAGAAAACAGAGCATGGCAGAAATATTAATATATAGGCCTCTTTGTGAGCTTGATTCACTCCCTACAGAGAAATGCATGACAAACCAAGCATACCTACAGCAAGAAGACATGTTTATGAAGCTATCCATGGCAAGAACAATTGCATAGCATGTATGGATCAACTACAATAAGCTTGGCAAAAATGAATATCATGTTAAGAATCTGCCAGAAATATTTTATAGCAAAAGTAGAGCAAGATTGAGTCATGCTATGGTACTCTAAAATTGCAAACAATTGCAGGAATAGATCAATTACAACTATAGCTACAAAACATCCTTACTGAACATCTCCAAAATATGCATGGATCTCTCTGTAGCATCAAGTTTACATGGCAACAAAATTACAGCAGACTAGGACTTGGAGAAATCACCAAGTCTCTGAAATCAGAATTATTATGGGGCCTACTTTGCATGCTTGTGCTAGTCACCAAAGAGATCACAAAAATACATGGACTATACCACTGGAAAGATAGCATGACATACTTCAAAACACATGTAGAGCTCATGCTCAAAAGATGCACAGAATAAATGATACAAAAATGACAAATCTCCAAGTTCTGATAAGAACCAGAGATTAACAGCAACTAGCCCTCTTCCAATGAAGATTTGAGCATCAAGATGACCTCTAATGAACATGGTGCAATTGAACAAAATGAAGAGCATCACGAGACGAACAATTTGACATACTACACGCGCGAATCGGAGCTACATACACAGAGTTATCGCATCGGGAACTGAGGCACATGCTGAGAAAAGTAACAGGACTTGGCAAAAAAAAGGAAGGACGAAAGTCAACGGGAGCTACAGTGGCTACCAGATCCGATCGAGGTCGGGCGAGCTCGAGGCGCTCGGGCGCTCGCCGGCCGGAGAGGGAGGAGCGGCGCCGGCGCGGGGGAAGGAGAGGAGGAGGCGCGGCGGAGGAGGCGCCGGCCGGAGGCGGCGGTCGCCGGCGGGGGCGGCGGTCGCCGGAGGCGCGGCGGCGGCGATGGCCGAGCGGCGGCAGTGACCACGGCGGAGCCGGCCGGCGGCGGCGGCGCAGCTCCGGCGGAGGCGGCGGTGGCGGGCGCGCGCGGGCGCAGAGGAGGCGGCGGCGGGCTCGGGCGGGCCCGCTGCGGGCTTCGCGGGCCGGCGGCGGGGCGGTTGGACGTCGTCCGGCGCGGACGGACGCGTCCGGCGGCGCGGTGGGAAAATCTCTAGGGTTCGTCTGTGATTTCGTTTTTCGGGATGCCCACTTATAAATAGGTAGAGGGAGCTAGGAGACTCCAAATGAGGTGCGGTTTTCGTCCACACGATCGTGATCGAACGACCTAGAGCATGGAAGAGAGTTTGGTGGGTTTTGGGCTGGTTTTGGAGGGGTTTTTTGCTGGACACTCAAATGGACTTTGCGGATGCCCGGTTAACCGTTGGAGTACCAAACGACGTCCGAATGGAACGAAACTTGACCGGTAGTCTCCGGGTGGTATATTAAGACCACTTGACAAGCCTCGGTCCATTCCGAGAAAGTTTGACGCACGCACATGAAAGAAAACTAGAGGGGTGCACCGGAGGAGATAGGAGCGCCGGATTGGAAAACGGACAACGGGGAAAATGCTCGGATGCATGAGACGAACACGTATGCGAATGCAATGCACATGATGACATGATATGAAAATGCATGACATGACAAAATACAAAACGAAAGACAAAAACCCGACAACGGAGGGAAAAACATAACACATAGCCGGAAATGGCAAGAGTCGGAGTTACAAATATGGCAAGTTACATGCGGGGTGTTACAGATAGGGGCTTATAATTTTGCCTCCTAACTCATTTACCTCAAGGGTAATGTCAACAATAATAACTCATGATCATCCATATCCAACTAGATATATATGCCTAGATATTTCCCCACCACATGATGCTTGCAAAATAGAAACATAAAAAGGAATAGAGGAGAACACTATTGATTCTTGCATGAAAATTAAATACATAAAAGTAAAAGATAGGCCCTTCGCAGAGGGAAGCGAAGGTTGTCATGTGCTTTTTATTTTTGGATGTGCAAGCTCTTAATGGAAAGGAAAGTCACTTTATATTGCCCCTTGTGATGGCAACCTTTATTATGCAGTCTGTCGCTTTTATTTCTTTACCACACTACTGCAGGATGCTGCTAACGCGACACTACAATCAGAGACCCTTCGACGAAACTGCATGCGATGCATTAATCGCAAACGGTGATGTAAAAAATGTCAAAAAAGATGCAAAATGTTTGCGATGGAGGATGCATCAAACACGGTTCGTATTATAATTACGTGTGCGATGCGTGGCATACGATTAATCCATAAGAATTGTTTGCGATGAGACAGAACAACAAAAATGGGCAGCTATATCAAGGTGTGTGCGGTACACGACATACAGTTCGCTCGGATGAACCGTTTGCTATTAGGGAATGCAACAGAAATGGTCAGTCAGATCATGGTGTGTGCGATATACGACATACAGTTCACTCGGATGAATTATTTTCGATTAGGGACACAACAGAAATGGTTCAACTTAATAAGATGTGTGTGATATGCGCCATACAGTTCACATAGATGAACTGTTTGCGATGAGCCAAAAGAACACAAATGATCCATGTAAACAAGATGTGTCTGGTCCACGACAAACATCCCACTCGAAAGAACTATTTGCGATGAGAATATATAACACAGACGGTTACTAGAGTTAATTCATGTACGATTCTGTGTGTAGAAAATACTTTGAAAACTGCAAAGTAGTTGCTTGCGATGGCTAGGAGTATCGCACACAATGCGTGTGTGAATACTCGTGTGTGATGATTAGTAAGTTACGCATATGTTTCCTTATGGTAACACGTGTGCAATAACACGTGACACCACATACAGTTGTCGGTTGTGTGCTCCACTTAGTCTTCCCGCGCTCCACATGGGTGAATTCTAAAATCCCCAATCCCCTAGCCAGCTGCTAGCTACAAATAACCACACCAATGGCTGTCGGTGGCGACTCGCTATTGATCCAACTGCTAGCTAGTTACCCACACATACCGGCATACCCCCAACGGCCGACGACGGGATGGAGTCGCGTGACGGCGGAATCGAGGCTGAAGGCACGATGGTTGGCTTGGCGGTCGACGGCTGATACGTCTCCAACGTATCTATAATTTTTGATTGTTCCATGCTATTATATTATCTATCTTGTATGCTTTATATGCATTTATATGCTATTTTATATGATTTTTGGGACTAACCTATTAACCTAGAGCCCAGTGCCAGTTTCTGTTTTTTCCTTGTTTTTGAGTTTCACAGAAAAGGAATATCAAACGGAGTCCAAATGAGCTGAAAATTTACGGTGATTTTTTATGGACTAGAAGAAGCCCCCAAAGCAAAAGAGTTGGGCCAGAAGAGCCACGAGGCCTCCACAAGGGTGGAGGGCGCGCCCTACCCCCTGGGCGCGCCCTCTATCCTGGTGGGCTCCTCGTAGACCCCCCTGACGTGAAATCAACGCCAAAAATTCCTATAAATACAGAAACCCCCGAAAAGAAACCTAGATCGGGAGATCCGCCACCGCAAGCCTCTGTAGCCACCAAAAACCAATCGGGACCCTGTTCCGGCACCCTGCCGGAGGGGGAAACCATCACCGGTGGCCATCTTCATCATCCCGGCGCTCTCCATGACGAGGAGGGAGTAGTTCACCCTCGGGGCTGAGGGTATGTACCAGTAGCTATGTGTTTGATCTCTCTCTCCCTCTCTCTCGTGTTCTTGATTTGGCACGATCTTGATGTACCGCGAGCTTTGCTATTATAGTCGGATCTTATGATGTTTCTCCCCCTCTACCTTATTGTAATGGATTGAGTTTTCCCTCTAAAGTTATCTTATCGGATTGGGTCTTTAAGGATTTGAGAACACTTGATGTATGTCTTGCATGTGCTTATTTGTGGTGGCAATGGGATATTCACGTGATCCACTTGATGTATGTTTTGGTGATCAACTTGCGGGTTCTGTGACCTTGTGAACTTATGCATAAGGGTTGGCACACGTTTTCGTCTTGACTCTCCAGTAGAAACTTTGGGGAACTCTTTGAAGTTCTTTGTGTTGGTTTGAATAGATGAATCTGAGATTGTGTGATGCATATCGTATAATCAAACCCGCGGATACTTGTGGTGACATTGTAGTATCTAGGTGACATTAGGGTTTTGGTTGGTGTGAATCTTAAGGTGTTATTTTAGTACGAACGCTAGGGCTGTTTGTGACACTTATAGGAATAGCCCAATAGATCGATCAGAAAGAATAACTTTGAGGTGGTTTCGTACCCTACAATAATATCTTTGTTTGTTCTCCGCTATTAGTGACTTTGGAGTGACTCTTTGTTGCATGTTAAGAGATTGTTATATGATCTAATTATGTTATCATTGTTGAGAGAACTTGCACTAGTGAAAGTATGAACCCTAGGCCTTGTTTCCAAGCATTGCAATACCGTTTTCGCTCACTTTTGTTACTTGTTACCTTGCTGTTTTTATATTTTCAGATTACAAAAACCTATATCTACCATCCATATTACACTTGTATCACCATCTCTTCGTCGAACTAGTACACCTATACAATTTACCATTGTATTAGGTGTGTTGGGGACACAAGATACTCTTTGTTATTTGGTTGCGGGGTTGTTTGAGAGAGACCATCTTCATCCTACGCCTCCCATGGATTGATAAACCTTAGGTCATCCACTTGAGGGAAATTTGCTACTGTCCTACAAAACTCTGCGCTTGGAGGCCCAACACGAGTCTACAAGAAGAAGGTTGCGTAGTAGAGATCAAGCTCTTTTCTGGCGCCATTGTCGGGGAGGCTAGGTAAGCATCACTCACACCCCGTCAACTAAGCTCTTTTCTGGCGCCGTTGCCGGGGAGGTGAGTGCTTGAAGGTATATCTTTAGATCTTGCAATTGAATCTCTTAGTTTCTTGTTTTGTCACTAGTTTAGTCTATAAAAGTAAACTACAAAAAATGGAATTGAGGTTGCCTCATATGCTTCATCTTTTTAATGTCTTTCGTGAAAATGATGGAAAGGAAAATTGTGCTCAAGTGTTAGAAGAAGAAGTTCATAAAATGTTTGGCATAAAATCTTTGAATGATGAGCATGGTTGCAATGTTGTTAGTATGAATTCCTTGAATATCCATGATGCTAATGATATGCAAAGCCATAAGCTTGGGGAAGCTATGTTTGATGAAGATGATATTTTTTCTCCACCAAGTTTTGATGAGCAAATTTATTATGATGATAGCGTGCCTCCTATTTATGATGACTATATTGATGAAAGTGGGTTTGGAAGAGTGTCAACTCTAGGTAATGATCCAACTATTTTGGAGGGTGCTGAATCTTATAATATTTATGAAAGTGGATTTGGAGAGGTCATGACTTTATTTAGTGATGAATCCACTATTTCGGAAGAGGTTCCAATTGATTATGAGAACAAAGTTGCTATCTATGATGATTATTGTCATGACATGTATGCTATAAAGAATAATGATAACCATGAAACTTGTCATCGTGATTTTAATTTTCAATTGGATTATGTCTCACATGATAGTTATTTTGTTGAGTTTGCTCCCACTACTATTCATGAGAAGAAATTTGCTTATGTGGAGAGTAATAAAAATTCTATGCTTATGCATCATGAAAAGAATGATTTATGTGATGGTTATATTGTTGAATTTTGTCGGTGTACTAAAGTTTGGGCCCTTTCTGTTGGGGAACATAGTAATAATTCAAAAAAATTCCTACGTGTCACCAGGATCAATCTAGGAGATACTAGCAACGAGAGAGAGATGGAGTGCATCTTCATACCCTTGAAGATCCCTAAGCGGAAGCGTTACAAGAACACGGTTGATGGAGTCGTACTCACGGCAATTCAAATCGTGGAAGATCCGATCTAGCGCCGAACGGACGGCGCCTCCGCGTTCAACACACGTACAGCCCGGGGACGTCTCCTCCTTATTGATCCGGCAAGGGGAGAGGAGAAGTTGAGGGAGAGCTCCGGCAGCACGACGGCGTGGTGGTGGATCTTGCGGTTCTCCTGCAGGGCTTCGCCAAGCACTATGGTGGAGGAGGGGGTGTTGGAGGAGGGAGGGGCTGCGCCAGGGGAAGGGGTGCGGCTGCCCTCCCACGCCCACTATTTATAGGGGGAAGGGAAGAGGGGTCCGCCCCCCTAGATGCATCTAGAGGGGGGCGGCGGCCAGGAGGGGGAGACTTGCCCCCCAAGCAAGGTGGGAGGCGCCCCCTCCCCTAGGGTTTCTAACCCTAGCCGCCTTGGGCCCTTGGGGGCGCACAAGCCCACTAGGGGGCTGGTTCCCTCCCATATTCAGCCCATTAAGTCCTCTGGGGCAGGTGTCCCCAGCCGGTGGACCCCCGGACACCTTTCGGTGGTCCCGCTACAGTACCGATAACCCTCGAAACCATTCCGGCGACTGAAAATGGACTTCCCATATATAAATCTTCACCTCCGGACCATTCTGGAACTCCTCGTGATCTCCAGGATCTCATCCGGGACTCTGAACAATCTTCGGTAACCACATACAATTTCCCATAACAACTCTAGCGTCATCGAACCTTAAGTGTGTAGACCCTACGGGTTCGGGAACCATGCAGACATGACCGAGACATCTCTCCGGCCAATAACCAACAACGGGATCTGGATACCCATGTTGGCTCCCACATGTTCCATGATGATCTCATCGGATGAACCATGATGTCGGGGATTCAATCAATCTCGTATACAATTCCCTTTGTCCATCGGTTTGTTACTTGCCCGAGATTCGATCGTCGATATTCCCATACCTCATTCAATCTCATTACCGGCAAGTCTCTTTACTCATTCCGTAACGCATGATCCCGTGGCTAACTTCTTAGTGACATTGAGCTCATTATGATGACGCATTACCGAGTGGGCCCAGAGATACCTCTCCGTCATACGGAGTGACAAATTCCAGTCTCGATTCGTGCCAACCCAACAGACACTTTCGGAGATACCCGTAGTGCACCTTTATAACTACCCAGTTATGTTGTGACGTTTGATACACCTAAAGCATTCCTACGGTATCCGGGAGTTGCACAATCTCATGGTCCAAGGAAATGATACTTGACATTAGAAAAGCTCTTCGCAAACGAACTACACGATCTTGTGCTATGCTTAGGATCGGGTCTTGTCCATCACATCATTCTCCTAATGATGTGATCCCGTTATCAACGATATCCAATGTCCATGGTCAGGAAACCACAACCATCTATTGATCAACGAGCTAGTCAACTAGAGCTCACTAGGGACATATTGTGATCTACGTATTCACACATGTATTACGGTTTCCGGTTAATACAATTATAGCATGAACAATAGACAATTATCATGAACAAGGAAATATAATAATAACCATTTTATTATTGCCTCTAGGACATATTTCCAACAGTCTCCCACTTGCACTAGAGTCAATAATCTAGTTACATTGTGATGAATCGAACACCCATAGAGTTCTAGTGTTGATCATGTTTTGCTCGTGGAAGAGGTTTTGTCAACGGATCTGTGACATTCAGATCCGTATGCACTTTACGAATATCTATGTCTCCATCTTGAATATATTCACGAATGGAGTTGAAGTGACGCTTGATGTGCCTGGTCTTCTTATGAAACCTGGGCTCCTTGGCAAGGGCAATAGCTCCAGTGTTGTCACAGAAGAGAGTCATCGGGCCCGACGCATTGGGAATAACTCCTAGGTCGGTGATGAACTCCTTCATCTAGACTGCTTCTTGTGCTGCCTTCAAAGCAGCTATGTACTCCGCTTCACATGTAGATCCCGCCACGACGCCTTGCTTGCAACTGCACCAGCTGACTGCCCCACCATTCAAAATGTACACATATCCGGTTTGTGACTTGGAGTCATCCAGATCTGTGTCAAAGCTAGCATCAACGTAACCCTTTATGACGAGCTCTTCATCACCTCCATAAACGAGAAACATATCCTTATTCCTTTTCAAGTACTTTAGGATATTCTTGACCGCTGTCCAGTGTTCCATACCGGGATCACTTTGGTACCTCCCTACCAGACTTAAGGCAAGGTTCACATCAGGTCTGGTACACAGCATGGCATACATAATAGAGCCTATGGCTGAGGCATAGGGGATGACACTCATCTTTTCTCTATCTTCTGCCGAGGTCGGGCATTGAGCCGTGCTCAATCTCACACCTTGCAATGCAGGCAAGAACCCCTTCTTAGACTGATCCATATTGAACTTCTTCAATATCTTGTCAAGGTATGTGCTTTGTGAAAGACCAATGAGGCGGCTCGATCTATCTCTATAGATCTTGATGCCTAATATGTAAGCAGCTTCTCCAAGGTCCTTTATTGAAAAACACTTATTCAAGTAGGCCTTTATGCTTTCCAAAAGTTCTATATCATTTCCCATCAATAGTATGTCATCCACATATAATATGAGAAATGCTACAGAGCTCCCACTCACTTTCCTATAAGTACAGGCTTCTCCATAAGTCTGTATAAACCCAAACGCTTTGATCATTTCATCAAAGCGAATGTTCCAACTCCAAGATGCTTGCACCAGCCCATAGATGGAGCTCTGGAGCTTGCATACTTTGTCAATATTCTTAGGATCGACAAAACCTTCCGGCTGCATCATATACAATTCTTCCTTAAGGAAACCGTTAAGGAATGCCGTTTTGACGTCCATTTGCCAGATCTCATAATCATAGAATGCGGCAATTGCTAACATGATTTGGACGGAGTTTAGCTTCGCTACGGGTGAGAAGGTCTCATCGTAGTCAATTCCTTGAACTTGTCGATAACCCTTAGCGACAAGCCGAGCCTTATAGACGGTCACATTACCATCCGCGTCAGTCTTGTTCTTAAAGATCCACTTATTCTCTATGGCTTGACGATCATCCGGCAAGTCTGTCAAAGTCCATACTTTGTTTTCATACATGGATCCTATCTCGGATTTCATGGCTTCAAGCCATTTGTTGGAATCCGGGCCCGCCATCGCTTCTTCATAGTTCGAAGGTTCACCGTTGTCTAACAACATGATTTCCAGGACAGGGTTGCCGTACCACTCTGGTGCGGAACGTATCCTTGTAGACCTACGAAGTTCAGTAGCAACTTGATCCGAAGTTTCATGATCATCATCATTAACTTCCTCTCTAGTTGGTGCAGGCACCACAGAAACATCTTCCTGAGCTGCGCTACTCTCCGTTTCAAGAGGGGGTACCTCGTCAAGTTCAACTTTCCTCCCACTTACTTCTTTCGAGAGAAATTCTTTCTCCAGAAAGGATCCATTCTTGGCAACAAAGATCTTGCCTTTGGATCTGAGGTAGAAGGTATACCCAATAGTTTCTTAGGGTATCCTATGAAGAAGCATTTTTCTGATTTGGATTCGAGCTTTCAGGTTGAAGTTTCTTGACATAAGCATCGCATCCCCAAACTTTTAGAAACGACAGCTTATGTTTCTACCCAAACCATAATTCATATGGTGTTGTCTCAACGGATTTCGACGGAGCCCTATTTAAAGTGAATGCGGCAGTCTCTAAAGCATAGCCCCAAAATGATAGCTGTAGATCGGTAAGAGACATCATAGATCGCACCATATCCAATAGAGTGCGATTACGACGTTCGGACACACCATTACGCTGAGGTGTTACAGGCGGCGTGAGTTGTGAAACAATTCCACATTTCCTTAAGTGTGTGCCAAACTCATGATTCAAGTATTCTCCTCCACGATCTGATCGTAAGAACTTTATTTTCTTGTCACATTGATTCTCTACCTCGCTCTGAAATTCCTTGAACTTTTCAAAGGTCTCAGACTTGTGTTTCATTAAGTAGACATACCCATATCTACTTAAGTCATCAGTGAGGGTGAGAACATAACGATAGCCACCACGAGCCTCAACGCTCATTGGACCGCACACATCAGTATGTATGATTTCCAACAAGTTGGTTGCTCGCTCCATTGTTCCGGAGAACGGAGTCTTGGTCATTTTGCCCATGAGGCATGGTTCGCACGTGTCAAATGATTCATAATCAAGAGACTCCAAAAGTCCATCTGCATGGAGTTTCTTCATGCGTTTGACACCAATGTGACCAAGGCGGCAGTGCCACAAGTATGTGGGACTATCATTATCAACCTTACATCTTTTGGCATTCACACTATGAATATGTGTAACATCACGTTCCAGATTCAATAAAAATAAACCATTGACCAGCGGGGCATGACCATAAAACATATCTCTCATATAAATAGAACAACCATTATTCTTGGATTTAAATGAGTAGCCATCTCGCATTAAACGAGGTCCAGATACAATCTTCATGCTCAAAGCTGGCACTAAATAACAATTATTGAGGTTTAAAACTAATCCCGAAGGTAGATGTAGAGGTAGCGTGCCGACGGCGATCACATCGACCTTGGAACCATTCCCGACGTGCATCGTCACCTCGTTCTTCGCCAGTCTCCGCTTATTCCGCAGCTCCTGTTTTGAGTTACAAATATGAGCAACCGCACTGGTATCAAAATACCCAGGAGCTACTACGAGCGCTGGTAAGGTACACATCAATAACATGTATATCATATATACCTTTGGCGTTGCCGGCCTTCTTATCCGCTAAGTACTTGGGGCAGTTCTGTTTCCAGTGACCACTTCCCTTGCAATAAAAGCACTCGGTCTCAGGCTTGGGTCCATTCTTTGGCTTCTTCCCGGCAACTGACTTACCGGGCGCGGCAACTCCCTTGCCATCCTTCTTGAAGTTCTTCTTACCCTTGCCTTTCTTGAAACTAGTGGTCTTATTCACCATCAACACTTGATGTTCCTTTTTGATCTCCACCTCCGCTGATTTCATCATTGAATATAACTCAGGAATTGACTTCTCCATCCCTTTCATATTGTAGTTCATCACATAGCTCTTGTAGCTAGGTGGAAGCAATTGGAGGATTCTGTCAATGACCGAGTCATTTGGAAGATTAACTCCCAGCTGAGACAAGCGGTTGTGCAACCCAAACATTTTGAGTATATGCTCGCTAACAGAACTGTTTTCCTCCATCTTACAACTGTAGAACTTGTCGGAGACTTCATATCTCTCGACCCGGACATGAGCTTGGAAAACCATTTTCAGCTCTTGGAACATCTCATATGCTCCGTGCTACTCAAAATGCTTTTGGAGCCCCGACTCTAAGCTGTAAAGCATGCCGCGCTGAACCAGGGAGTAATCATTACTACGCGACTGCCAAGCGTTCATAACGTCTTGATTTGCTGGGAAAATGGGTGCGTCACCTAGCGGTGCTTCAAGGACATATGCTTTCTTGGCAGCTATGAGGATAATCCTCAAGTTACGGACCCAGTCCGTATAGTTGCTTCCATCATATTTTAGCTTGGTTTTCTCTAGGAACGCGTTGAAGTTGAGGGCAACATTAGCGTGGACCATTGGATCTACAGGATAGATTGTAAAGACAATTTTAGACTAAGTTCATCTAATCAAATTACTTAATGAACTCCCACTCAGATAGACATCCCTCTAGTCATCTAAGTGATACATGATACGAATCAACTAGGCTGTGTCCGATCATCACGTGAGACGGACTAGTCATCAACGGTGAACATCTCCATGTTGATCGTATCTACTATACGACTCATGTTCGACCTTTCGGATCTACATTTCTTGAAATTTTGTGAGGGATCATCTTATTTATGCTACCGTCGTTCTAAGCAAATAAGATGTAAACATGACAAACATCACATGCAAATCATAAAGTGACATGATATGGCCAATATCATCTTGTGTCTTTGATCTCCATCTTCGAGGTGTGGCATGATCACCTTCGTCACCAGCATGACACCATGATCTCCATCACCATGATCTCCATCATCGTGTCTTCATGAAGTTGTCTCGCCAACTATTACTTCTACTACTATGGCTAACGGTTAGCAATAAAGTAAAGTAATTACATGGCGTTTATATTGACTCGCAGGTCATACAATAAATTAAGACAACTCCTATGGCTCCTACCGGTTTTCATACTCATCGACATGCAAGTCATGATTCCTATTACAAGAACATGATCAATCTCATACATCACATATATAATTCATCACATCCTTTTGGCCAGATCACATCACATATCATACCCTGCAAAAACAAGTTAGACGTCCTCTAATTGTTGTTGCATGTTTTACGTGGCTGCTATGGGTTTCTAGCAAGAACGTTTCTTACCTACGCAAAAGCCACAATGGTGATATGCCAATTTCTATTTACCCTTCATAAGGACCCTCTTCATCGAATCCGATCCGACTAAAGTGGGAGAGACAGACACCCGCTAGCCACCTTATGCATCAAGTGCATGTCAGTCGATGGAACCAGTCTCACGTAAGCGTACGTGTAAGGTCGGTCCGGGCCGCTTCATCCCACAATGCCGCCGAATCAAGATAAGACTAGTAACGATAAGCAAATTGACAAAATCATCGCCCACAACTACTTTGTGTTCAACTCGTGCATAGAATCTACGCATGGACCTAACTCATGATGCCACTGTTGGGGAACGTAGTAATAAGTCAAAAAAATCCTAGGTGTCACCAAGATCAATCTAGGAGATACTAGCAAGGAGAGAGAGAGAGAGAGGGACTGCATCTTCATACCCTTGAAGATCGCTAAGCGGAAGCGTTACAAGAACGCGGTTGATGGAGTCGTACTCGTGGCGATTCAAATCGCGGAAGATCTGATCTAGCGCCGAACGAACAGCGCCCGCGTTCAACACACGTACAACCCGGGGATGTCTCCTCCTTCTTGATCCAGCAAGGGGAGAGGAGAAGTTGAGGGAGAGCTCCCGCAGCACGGCGGCGTGGTGGTGGAGCTTGCGGTTCTCCTGTAGGGCTTCGCCAAGCACTATGGTGGAGGAGGAGTGTTGGAGGAGGGAGGGGCTGCGCCAGGGGAAGGGGTGTGGCTTCCCTCCCCCCACACTATTTATAAGGGGAAGGGAAGAGGGGGTTGGCCCCCCTAGATGCATCTAGAGGGGGGCGGCGGCCAGGAGGGGAGACTTGCCCCCCAAGCAAGGTGGGAGGCGCCCCCTCCCCTAGAGTTTATAACCCTAGGCGCCTTGGGACCTTGGGGGCGCACAAGCCCACTAGGGGGCTGGTTCCCTCCCATATTCAGCCCATTAAGTCCTCCAGGGCAGGTGGCCCCACCCGGTGGACCCCTGGACACCTTTCGGTGATCCCGGTACAATACCGATAACCCGTGAAACCATTCCGGCGACTGAAACTGGACTTCCCATATATAAATCTTCACCTCTGGACCATTCCGGAACTCCTCGTGATATCCGGGATCTCATCCGGGACTCCAAACAACCTTCGGTAACCACATACAATTTCCCATAACAACTCTAGCATCACCGAACCTTAAGTGTGTAGACCCTACGGGTTCAGGAACCATGCAGACATGACCGAGACATCTCTCCGGCCAATAACCAACAGCGGGATTTGGATACCCATGTTGGCTCCCACATGTTCCACGATGATTTCATCGGATGAACCATGATGTCGGGGATTCAGTCAATCACGTATACAATTCCCTTTGTCCATCGGTATGTTACTTGCCCGAGATTCGATCGTCGGTATCCCCATACCTCGTTCAATCTTGTTACTGGCAAGTCTCTTTACTCATTCCGTAATGCATGATCCCGTGGCTAACTCCTTAGTCACATTGAGCTCATTATGATGATGCATTACCGAGTGGGCCCAAAGATACCTCTCCGTCATACGGAGTGACAAATCCCAGCCTCGATTCGTGCCAACCCAACAGACACTTTCTGAGATACCCGTAGTGCACCTTTATAGCCATCTAGTTACATTGTGACATTTGATACACCCAAACCATTCCTACGGTATCCGGGAGTTGCACAATCTCATGGTCCAAGGAAATGATACTTGACATTAGAAAAGCTCTTAGCAAACGAACTACACGATCTTGTGCTATGGTTAGGATTGGGTCTTGTCCATCACATCATTCTCCTAATGATGTGATCCCGTTATCAACGACATCCAATGTCCATGGTCAGGAAACCACAACCATCTATTGATCAACGAGCTAGTCAACTAGAGGCTCACTAGGGACATATTGTGATCTACGTATTCACACATGCATTACGGTTTCCGGTTAATAAGTTATAGCATGAACAATAGATAATTATCATGAACAAGGAAATATAATAATAACCATTTTATTATTGCCTCTAGGGCATATTTCCAACACATCCATACCCCTTACTTGTGCACGAACAGTTGCAGCCGCGCCCGTGGCAAGGCTTTACGGGGGCAGCTGGAGGCAGAATACAAGACGGCCAAGACGGCATCCGAGCCAGTAATCAGAGAACAGATGACAAGATGAGCCCGCAGCAAGATCCTTGCCGGGATGGTTTGCGAGGCCTCGGCAAGATCCTTGCCGGGACGGCTTGTGAAGCACTGACAAGACCACCACCCTTGGTTGAGAGCTCTGACACCATCGATAATGTCAAGACCAAGATCCAAGGGCACCTGTGTGGTGGCTTGCAGATCTTTCTGAAGACTAGAAGACGGAGGCCTCGGCAAGGCTCTTGCCGGGGACGATTGCGAGGCCGCGGCAAGGCTCGCACACTGCAAGGTTTCGCCACCCTACCGCTACTCTAGCACAGCAACTAGCCTGGCCAGCGCGTGCGTGGCGGCATGCAGATCTTCGTGAAGATCCTACCACCGCTCCTGCGCAGCGGCTAGCCAGTCAACTTGGCATTGCATGCCTCGTCATCCTGCATGCGTGTCAAGACAGGGTGAGGCGGCAACGGACGGGACGGGCTCCATTTTCGTCCCCGATAAAGTTAGAGGGCACGTAAGCAGCGCATTTAATGCGTTTGTCCTAAGACGCCAGTGATAAGCATGCACGTTGTAGCTACTTTACACCTCCTGTGTGCCTGTACGCCGCTATGGACACCCCTTTGGTATAAAAGGAGGCCCAAGGTGATACATGGGGGAGTTTTGGACTTTTCGGCCTAGTTTGCATGCGTAGCAGCGAGCCGAAGCTCAAGAACACTCAATATACACTACAAGCAGGACTAGGGTTTTACGCTTCTCAGTGGCCCGAACCTGGGTAAAAATCCATCGTGTTGATCATTAGATCTGCTCTTCGTGCACCCCTCTTCCCTTCCAAACCATAGAAGGGAACGTCATCCCATAGGTGTCGTTTCCCTGACGTCCTTGGCGTGCCAGGTAGGGGGATTAGGTTGTGAAAACCTGGTCTCGCAGTTAGCGCATCAGTTTCTTGATCACCATGTCTCCGAAGAAGAATACGATCACGGTGATCGGTTCATCTGCGGCCGATCTGCCCGTGCCAACACAGACGGGCGATGGGGTAGACGCTGGGGGAGGTGAAGATCTCAAGCACCCACGATGCTTTGGCGACCGAAGCCTGGCGAGCGACATCGTTCGCGGACACGACGACGACCCACACACCGCTGGATCCAAGGACGGAGCCATGCTGCCTACGGGTGGTGCAGGGACCTCCAAGGGTGGGAAGGCGACCTCCAAGATGCCCCTGCCGGTGCATGCGCCGCGGTCCTCCCAAGTCGTGCGTGACGAGCGGCGCCGCGACATTGGTGACCCCGAGCATCCCCACGGAAAGGGACCTCAGCATCATTCTCGAGATGCACAGGGTCGGCATGCGCGCCAAGATGCTGGTGGAAACGGCGCACGGCCGCGGAACCGTGATGGGGCTCCTTCTAACGTGGTTAGAAGTCCGAGCACCTCCCGTTCCTCACGCCTGTTGCTGCCACCTACAGCAGTCGAAGCGTTGGCGTGAGCGCAGCTACTCCTCGATTTTCCTCCTGCTGCGGAGAAGCAAGAAGAGTGGAGGGCTGCTATCCAGAGCCTTATTGGCCACGCCAATAAAGATGGGCACCAGGAGGCAGGTCCTTCGCGGCGTCGGTCCACTGAGCCGGCGCTTGCCGGCAGCGGAAGGGTCGAAGGCGCTGCAACCACGGTGCACTCCCCTCCACCACGACAACAACGATCGCCAGCTCAGCGGATTGATGCCCGCGATGATGGATCCACGGCATCATCCGATCCACGAGCTCGCCGCAACCAATGTCAAGTTCTTCAGGAACGGGTCAAAGAAGACGCTCGAACTACCATCGAGCGGCGGCGGGAAGCGCGCCATCAATCTGATAGGCGCGCATGGCCCATTGTTGACAGGCCTGCATCGGGGGATTCTGGTGACTTTCCTTACGAGGTGGGTTGTCCAGGTTTCACCCGTGAGCTGTGGCGGTTCCAGTGGCCCACTTCCTGCATGTTCAAACCAGATGTCCCTGAGAAATACGACGGCAAGACTCATCCGTCCGAGTTCCTGAGCGTTTACACCATTGTGATGCAAGCTGCCAGGGCTCGAGACGGCAAGGTGCTCGCCAACTACTTCCCGTTGGTGCTTAAGCCCAACGTCAGGTCGTGGTTGATGCACTTGCTAGTAGATTCCATCTCTTCTTGGTCGGATATGTGCCACGAGTTTTGTTGAGGATATAGACCTAGGGGTCACCCGCCAGGAGGGCCGGGTTACTCCAAGGATCATTACCAGAAGCCCGGAGCTAAGTTTCAGGCTAATGGGCCAGAGATGGGCTGAGACCCGGATATAGCTTAAAGCCCGTAGTTACAATCATTGTTATAGTAGACTTATAGTGTAAGGCAAGTATTGTTTAGAGTCCGAGCCGGACACTCTTATGAGCCGGCCGGGACTCTAAGGGCAGCTGGGCGTCAGCCTCCTTATATAAAGGGACGACCCGGCAGCAGTTTAAGGGGGACAACGATCTCTCCGAGAGCCGGGCATAGCTGTTTAGCTCCCTGGCGATTGTAACCCTAATCAATAACACCTCGAACTGGACGTAGGCTTTTACCTTCACCGTAAGGGGCCGAACCAGTATAAACCCTCGTGTTCCTTGTCCCGCATAACCCCTTCAAGCTTCCTAGTTGCGATGGCTTCACGACTAAGTCCTAGCCCAAGGACATCTGCCGTGACAATTCCACGACAGTTGGCGCCCACCGTGGGGCCAGCGCACGGTGGATTTGAGTTCTTGAAGGGCAGCTTCGAAGGGCTCAAGGGATACGCTGTGGGCCGGATGACCAAGAGTCGTCGCGGCAAGCTCTACATCGACGATGCGGACTGGGGCCCCGACGCCGGCTCAGTGGAGTACGGGTACCGGGTCCCCTTCGGTGGAATTCATGTCTTCATCGGCAAGATTGGAAAACCGGGCCCCGAGCCGGATCTCCGCGCCGACCTCATCGAAACGGCTCAGCGCGCGCGACCCGCCCGGGCCCGGCCTACCTTAAAACGCGCTTTTGTAGGATGCATCCACGGAGGGCCCTCGGATCCATCTGGGACTGGGGATGAGGCGGCCGCCGGCTCTGACGGCGAGTCGGCCACTGATGAGTCAAACTCGTTGTACCAACTTCAAGATGGCAGGCTCATGAGTTATTCCGATAGCAACAGTATTCCGGACCTCTTTGAGCCGCCAAGTCAGGTTGGAGTTTTTATGGCTGGTGCACAGCCTGTTCAGAACCCCGCTGCTGGATCGGGAAACCCAGTGCCTTCTCCGGCTCAGGTGCTGATGGATCTCACGGACAAGATGACGGCCCTGTTAACCGCCACGGTTGACCCGGCGGATCAAGCCCAGTACGATGCGGAGGTGGCACAATTGAAACTGGATTTGATAAAAGCTAAAGAGGATCTTGCAGCAGAAGGAATCAGGCTGGCTGCGGAGCGGGCGGCTCTCGATGCCCAGACTCAGTTGATTCAGGCGCAGTCCTTCCAACTCACGATGGATCAGAACGCGGCCAACGAGGTCATGAGAAGGAGGCATCAGAAGGCCCAGTCCCGACTCCCGCCGGTTTATGATCCGCGCAACCTCTTCAACACGCCGGGTGCGGGATCCAGTAACCCGCCAGGGGTCATTGCGCCCGGGTCGGGACCCCTTATTCAGCCACGAGTAATGGGACCTCCCCAGGGTCCCCCCGCCCCGCCTTAGTATGTACCAATACCCTCGGGCCATTATAATAACCCGCTGGAGAACATGATCACCGCAGCGGCACGGCTGGCGGCTCTGCCCGTTGATGGCGACTCTCCGACGGCTATTGAGACCCGCCGGGTCAGAGAACTCCTGCAGACAGCTCTAGCACAGCAAGAGGCGTACTCCTACAGCCGGGACAGGATCCACTCAACTCCTCGCCCAGGCCAGAGCCCGAGTTACAGCCGGCACATGGTCTCAGCAACCGGCTCAAGTAATGTCCGACGCCATGACCCACCCCCTGGCCATGGCCCGGCTCACGTTGGAGCCTTCTACGCAGCAGACCAAGCACGGCAAGAGGCGGAGCAGGTGCCGCAATTGACGGCTTATCAGACCCCCCCGGCTTATCCGCCGTCGTCCGTTGATGTGGGTATTTCTACCAGGACCGGAGGTGTCCCTTGTTTGGTGCCAGCCATCCGTAATGAATGTCTACCTAAGGATTTCAAGGGCCCTAGGAAGGTGCCTAACTATACAGCTGACTTACAACCTGCGGCCTGGATTGAGAGTTATGAAATGGCTATGGAACTGCTAGAGGTCAGCGAGGTGGCCATGGCCAAATATTTCACCATGATGTTAGATGGAACTGCCCGCACATGGTTAAAAGGGCTACCACCGAATTCCATTGGATCTTGGGCTGAGCTGAAAGCCCGTTTCATTCAAAACTTCAAGGATACCTGTAGGCAGTCTATGTCAATTGTGGACTTGACTAACTGTAAGCAGCAGGAGGGTGAATCCACGACCCATTGGGTTCGCCGGGTCAAAGAGATCATACATTCATCAGATAAGATGGATGCCGGCTCTGCAGTCTTGATGTTGGAACAGAACTGTCGCTTTGTGCCCCTAAAGATGAAACTTGGGCGGCTTAAACGTGACTGCACGGATATGGGTACACTAATGGCGGCTCTTGTCAAGTACGCTGATTCTGACGGTACCAAGGATCCCCCTTCAGATGATGAAAGGGCAGGGAAGGGAAAGAAGAACGGCAATGGCAAGAGTCCTCAGTTTAACCCGGGGAATCAAGGAGGAGGCAAGCGTAAGGCCGATGGCAGCCTGGAGTTCGTAGCCAACACCCAAGGTAACAACCAGCGACGCAAGGGGAGGCCCCCTCCCCGAGGCGGCGGGTCAGGACCTTCTCTGGAGCAGCTGTTGAATGAACCTTGTCCGAGACACGGCTCTAGAGAGAAGCCATCGACTCATCTGTGGAAGGATTGTGCTATCATGAAGGCCTTTAAAAACTACAATGGCCCGGGCGGCGGCTCAGGCGCCGGCGGCTCCGGCGCTGGCGGCTTTCATGGCCCGGGAGGCGGCTCAAACTCCGGTCCTCAGAACGGTCAAGGGGGCTTTAATCAACAGTCTGGTCAGGGTCATCAACAGCAACAGGGGGGCTATCAGACCAACCCAAAGCAGCTCAGCGGCGGACAGTATCACGTGTTCACCACTAGTTTGTGCAAACGAGACGAGAAGCTTCACAAGAGGGCTGTTAATGCTGTTGAGCCGGCGGTTCCACGCTACTTACGGTGGTCGGAGCAGCCTATAGTGTGGAGTAGGGAGGATCACCCTCCCCGGGTGGATAACCCGGGCCACCTGGCCTTAGTGGTGGCTCCTCAAGTGGGAGGCTATAAGTTCACAAAGGTACTCATGGATGGAGGCAGCAGCATCAACATCCTCTATTATGAGACTTTCCGTCGTATGGGGCTAGTTGATAAGAACCTCAGCCAGTCAAATACTATCTTCCATGGTGTGGTACCCGGTAAATCGGCTTATCCAGTCGGCAAGATCGAACTGGAAGTGGCCTTCGGTGATGAGAACAACTACAGGGTGGAAAAGTTGACTTTTGAAGTGGTCAAGATAAGAAGTCCATACCATGCTATATTCGGACGGCCGGCTTACGCCAAGTTCATGGCACGGCCGTGTTATGTGTACTTACAACTTAAGATGCCAGGTCACAACGGGACCATTACGGTTCACGGCAGCCGGAAAGTGGCTCTGGAGTGTGAGGAAGGTGACGCGGCTTATGCAGAGTCTGTTTGTGCCACAGAAGAGTTGAAATTTTATAAAGACAATGTTGACCCAACAGATATGACCTCTCTGAAAAAGCCAACCACGGAGAATGAACCAGCAATGAAGTTTAAATCAGCTGATGAGACTAAACTTGTTGATTTTGTTCCAGGTGACTCGTCTCAGCAGTTCAGCATCAGTGCAAATCTGGATCCGAAATAGGAAGGCGCGCTCATCGAGTTCATCCGTGAGAATAGGGACATCTTTGCATGGAAACCTTCTGACATGCCAGGTGTACCTAGAGAACTCGCTGAGCACACTCTCAATGTTGATCCAAAATTTAAGCCGGTCAGACAGTTCCTTCGACGGTTTAATGAAGAGAGGCGGAAGGCTATTGGTGAAGAAGTGGCCCGGCTTTTGGCGGCCGAGTTCATTGTTGAGGTTTTTCACCCAGAGTGGTTGGCTAACCCGGTGCTCGTACTTAAAAAGAACGGCACCTGGCGGATGTGTGTGGACTACACGGACTTGAACAAGGCGTGTCCGGCTGATCCTTTTGCTCTCCCCCGTATCGATCAAATCATTGATGCTACGGCAGGTTGTGCACGCTTAAGTTTCTTGGATGCTTATTCTGGGTATCATCAGATTAAGATGGCAGTTAAGGACCAGGAGAAGACGACGTTCATCACTCCCTTTGGAGCCTTCTGCTATGTCTCTATGCCCTTTGGGCTCAAGTGTGCGCAGGCGACTTACCAGCGTTGTGTACAGAATTGTCTCCATAAACAGATCGGGCGCAATGTTCATGCTTACGTGGACGATATTGTGGTTAAGTCCATCAAGGAGGAAACCCTGATAGATGACTTAAGGGAAACCTTCGATAATCTCCGGGTCTACAAGATGATGCTTAACCCGGCCAAATGTGTTTTTGGTGTTCCTGCGGGCAAGCTATTGGGCTTCTTGGTTTCTGACAGAGGAATTGAAGCTAACCCGGAGAAGATCAAAGCTATCACTTCTCTAGCTAAGCCGGCATGTATAAATGATGTTCAGCGTTTGGCAGGTCGCATCGCTGCTTTAAGCCGGTTCATAAGCCGCTTGGGTGAGAAGGCTATGCCTTTATATCAGTTGATGAAGAAAACGGATAACTTTGTATGGAATGATGCAGCTAATACCGCCTTCGAGGATTTGAAAAAGCAACTGCCAGAGCCCCCCGTCCTTGCTGCTCCGGTTGATAAGGAGCCCTTGCTACTGTATGTGGCGGCAAACGCACGAGCCGTCAGCGTGGCTATTGTGGTGGAGCGCAAGGAGGCGGGTAAGGAGCATCCGGTTCAGCGGCCGGTTTATTATGTCAGTGAGGTGCTCATTGAGTCCAAGCAGCGGTATCCGCATTGGCAGAAGCTCGTATATGGGGTATTTATGGTGAGCCGGAAGCTTAAGCATTATTTTCAGGGTCATCCCATCACTGTGGTCAGTTCCGCCCCTCTCGGTGATATTATTCAGAACAGAGAGGCTACAGGGAGAATTGCTAAGTGGGCTATAGAACTTGGTCCTCATGACCTCAAATATGTGCCACGCACTGCTGTTAAGTCTCAGGCCTTGATAGACTTCATCAATGACTGGACAGAGTCGCAAGTACCTGAGCAAAAGCCGGATAACACTTATTGGACTATTCACTTTGATGGGTCCAGGCAGCTGGAGGGCTCGGGAGCTGGTGTTGTCTTAGCTTCCCCCAAAGGTGGCAAATTCCATTATGTGCTACAGTTGATGTTTCCTTGCACTAACAATGCGGCGGAATACGAGGCTTTGCTCCACGGTCTTCGGATGGCTAAGGAGATGAGCTTAAGCCGGGTGAGGTGCTTTGGTGACTCGGACTTGGTGGCTCAACAAGTATCCGGCACCTGGGATTCTAAGGATCCTCTCATGGCGGCTTATCGCCGCGAGGTTGATGCCATTGCCGGGCACTTCCAGGGATACCAAGTGGAGCATATTGATCACAGGAGGAACGAGGCGGCTGACGCGTTAAGCCGGCTAGGCTCTCAGCGAAAGCCGGTGCCGCCTAACACTTTCCTGGATGTCCTGTACAACCCTTCGGTCAAGTTGCCCAAGGGTAAGATCACACTACCAGTCATATTTGGTGGTGAGCTGAACTATAGGACAAAGAAGATCGTTTTTTATGTCGCCAAGATCCCGTTGCCGTATAACGGGATCCTTGGCCATCCAGCATTGGCCAAGTTTATGGCGGCGTCACACTACGCCTACAACACAATGAAGATGCCCGGCCCGATGAGCATCATCACTGTCGGCTCCTACAGGAAAGACGCGCTCATCTGCGCCGACCAACTCTACCGGGAGGCGGTGGTAGCACTTGTCGCCAAGGCACCTGCTCCTGCCACTGGAGCTCCCGAGGGGAAGAAGATCGGAAAGACCTCGAGCACCAGCGAGACCTCTTGCCCCCACTCCGGCAAGCGCGCCTCCTCGGAGTGCTGCGTCCCCATCGAGGATGTGCTAGAGAGCTCCACCGGCAAGAGCAAGAAATCCAAGGCAGCATCACCAGAGACTAAGAAGGTGCCCTTCAAGGAGGACGACACGGGCGGAGCTTTCACTAGAAGCTCCACCCTCTACAGCAAATAGGAAATCGCGCTTGTTGCCTTCCTGCGGGCGAATGACGATGTGTTTGCATGGCAAGCATTTGACATCCCCGGCATTCCCAGGGAGGTGATTGAGCACCATCTTGCTGTCTGTCCTCATGCGTGGCCTGTCAAGCAGAAGGTCAGGAAGCAAGCTTTGGAGCAGCAAGAGTGTATCATCGAAGAGATTAGGAAGTTGGAAGCGGCAGGCTTGGTCAGAGGAGCACTCTACCCAACATGGTTGGACAATCCGATGGTGGTGCGCAAGGCGAACGGAAAATGGAGGCTGTGCATTGATTATACAGATATCAATAAAGCTTGTCCAAAGGATCCCTTCCCCTTGCCACGCATCGACTAGATTGTGTTTCAGGGACATTCCAGCGTTGTATCTCCCCTGAGGAAGGTCAAGAGATCTTGCGCGAGATCCATGAAGGGGATTGTGGCCATCATGCCGGTTCAAAATCTCTTGTGGCCAAGGCTTTCCGTCATGGTTTTTATTGGCTGACGGCTCACGCTGATGCCGAGGACTTGGTCAGTAAATGTGATGGCTGCCAAAGGTTCTCACGACGGGCTCATGTGCCGGCTCAGGAATTGAGGATGACCCCGATCACTTGGCCGTTTGCGGTCTGGGGGCTTGATATGGTCGGGCCTTTTAAACGGTCCAAGGATAAGAAGACCCACCTCCTGGTGGCAGTGGACAAATTCACGAAGTGGGTGGAAGCTGAGCCAGTTAGCAAGTGTGATGCAGCCACGGCGGTTCAATTTATGAAAAAGGTGATCTTCCGCTTCGGCTTTCCACACAGCATCATAACAGACAATGGCACTAATCTGTCCAAAGGCGCTATGGAGGAGTTTTGTCAAAGAGAGCATATCCGTCTTGATGTTTCTTCAGTGGCACACCCCAATCCAATAGTCAAGCTGAGAGAGCTAACCAGGAGATTCTGAAGGGCATCAAACCCCGGCTCTTGGTCCCTTTGCAACGGACGCCGGGTTGTTGGGTGGAGGAGTTGCCCTCCGTTTTATGGAGCATCAACACTACTCCTAACAGGTCTACAGGCTTCACGCCTTTCTTCATGGTTTATGGAGCAGAAGCAGTCCTCCCCAGCGACATCCGTCATGATTCACCTCGTGTGGCGGCTTATGTTGAGACGCATAATGAACAGGCGCGCCAAGATGCTCTGGACTTGTTGGACGAACAGCGTGATGTGGCAGCCGCCCGTTCAGCGATTTACCAACAAGACCTGCGCGGTTATCATAGCCGCCGGGTCAAGTCACGGGTCTTTCAGGAAGGCGACCTGGTGCTTCGGCTCATCCAGGATCAAACGGATGCACACAAGTTATCTCCACCTTGGGAAGGGCCTTTTGTGGTCAGTAAGAACTTGCACAACGGGTCATATTACCTCATTGATATCCAGGAGCATAAGGACTCGCGTAAATCTGAGGAGGAGACCCGTCGGCCGTGGAACATAGCTCAGCTTCGGCCTTACTACACTTGAGCTACCGGCTCTTGTGATGTACATATTTATCTCAGCCATGTATATACTATGATAAAGCAATAAAGCAGGACCTCTGTCCTTTGCTCTCTCCCAAGTATGTGTGTTGTTTTTTACATGCTGACTTACAGAAGAGCCGGCTTATGATCATCTTCAAAACTAGCTGTAAGCAATAAAGTCACTTGGGGGCTTCCTGTTCAAACATGGGTCGTATTCGAACCCAAGAGAACATAGCTGTCGATACCCATTTGATTGGCAAAGTGCCGAGCTCATTGGGAGGTTGCCTTTGGTCATATTTGAATCATAGTGTAACCCCTCTGAGAACCGACGTGGATCGTATTCGAATCAGCGTCGTTAAACAAATTTCAGAATCACTTGGGGGCTTCCTGTTCAAACATGGGTCGTATTCGAACCCAAGAGAACATAGCTGTCGATACCCTCTTGATTGGCATCGCCGAACCCACTGGGGGCTATATGATCGTATCTGAATCTCAGCTTAACCCCTTTGGACCGAGGTTCTGGTAGTATTCGAACCGGAAGCCTTTAAATTTTTACATTTTACCACAAGTTTACTCTGATCATGTCAAAGTATGTACTGCCGGGTTTCACTTACCGGCTTAATTTTGGTTTATCTTGTTAGCTGCGCATCATGGATGTCATCAAGGCAAGTAAATTCGAGTTCAGATACTAACCGTGCTACCCGGGTTATTTAACCCGGAAGTATGCTTACAAGCTGTTGAGTGTGGTATCACGACTATGTTTAGAATATAGTTAAGGACCAGTCTTTTTGGTTTGAATTTCCGGGTTATCCATCTCAGACACCTGATTCTCAGGGCGGTAAGCCGCCTTGTGACTTGTGATTTGCCTTCTTATGCAGACATTTAAAGGTACCTTTTTAAGAAAGGTTGAGAACCACGAAGGATAATTATAACCCGGAGGAGCATAAAAAAGAATGACTTCAAAGGATTTCAGCATTCATTACGGGCACGATGGCACGGCAGAGATAAATTGTTGCACCTATTTTATTACAAAAATCTTTCAAAGTTTCAAGGGTGGAGCGTTGTTTGGTGAGCCGCTAGCCGGTTTATGACGCCTGATGAGTCGAAGTCCCCGGCTCATCTTCTGCTCCGGTTGATCCCAAGGCTTTGAAGGTCGACGACTTCCAGTTGATGCCACTGAGAGCTTCGAACTGAGCTTCTTCGTCAATTAACCCGGCCGGGTTAATCTCCGGGGCGAAGGTGTGCTGGCGAGCCGGAGGAATCAGATTGATGGCTTCATAGCGAGGGGTTGGAATCCTCTGATTCTCCGTGTTGTATCCTGGCTGATACTTGGTTAAATCGGTGTCGTTCCCGATGATGGTGGCCACCGGGCGCACAGCCTTCACACAAGCCGCGAAGTCCTTCTGGTCGAACGCTGAGCCGTCTTCTTTCAGGCTGGGGTAACCCAGGGCGATGTCTGCCGGGTCTAGCTCCAGCAAGAAGGCTTTGGCCCGGCTCAGTGCGGCGATTGCTCCGGATCTCGCGGATGCTCGTCGTAGCTCCTGGATCCGCTGCGGCAGAACTGCGAGCCGGCGCAGGACTTCGGCCAGATGAGTCGGCACTTCATTCGACAGGGCCACCACAGCTAAAGCCCGCTGTGACCCGGTGTAGAGCTGTTCCACCAGGGTGTACACGGCCTTTAACTTGGTGACCACGCTCTGGTTCAAGTTGGCGCTTCTGGAACCTGTTTAACAACATCAGATGACCCGGTGACAAGGATGAGTTAAGAGATGTAAACATTCTAACGTGAATGAAAGCCGGTGAGGCGACTTACCGAAGATGGCAGCTACCATTTGGGACACTTGGCGCTTTAGACCGGAGAGCTCAGCGGTCTTCTCAGTGAGGGCCTTCTCCGCCTGTTCTGCCCGGGTCACCAGTGCAGCTTTCTCTTCAGCCCAGGCTTTCCGCTCAGCGTCGAATTCAGTCTTCAATTTCTCCTGAGCGGCGATGCTGGAGACGAACTTGGCATTTGCCTTCCGGGTCTCCATCTCTTGTGCCTTCAACCGGCTCTTGAGATCCGCCAGGTCCGACTCTAATTTCTTGCCAACAGCCTGCATATATTTCCGGGTTATGAACAGTCATTCTATAAAGTCCCAAGCGCTTTCCAAGCAAAGACACTTGGCACTTGGGGGCTAATGCATATTGAATGTATCTATCTATGTACGGCCGGCTCAGTTCGGCAAGCCGGAATCTAAAGTCTACAGCATATTCAAGTATAAGTCCTAGACTTGGGGGCTAGAATGACAAGGATCACTATGCAGCGATAAGAAAACAGCAGAAGGTTACCTCAGATTTCTGTTGGATCTGGTTGACCATGGCGATCTCAGCGTCTCGGCTCTTGTGAACCTGGCTGATATAGCCTGAGACAAGCTCTCCAATGCTTAAATCGGTGTAGCTGGAGAGATCCAGATTCACCCGAAGGGTTGCAGCAACTCCCCCTTCGCGGAGCATTTGGCCAGTGCGGTCGGCCTCCCCGGCTCCACATACTCCGTCCGGGTAATTACCACGTCCGGGTCGTTAGCTGGTGGGGCTGAGACGGACGCCTCCGGGTTAGCTAATGCTTCGGTTGTTCTCTTGGTGCTCGGGGCAGGGGCTTCAGGCGCCGTGTCCATAGGAATGGTGGCTTCGGGGGCGGAGGCGGCTGGCGGCTCTTGAGCCGTCGCCTCCGGCTCAGGCAAGTCTGGCACTCCGGCTGACCTTGTCTTCTTTGCTCTTTTGGTGAGCTTTGCCTGGGCACTGAAAAGGCAGAAGTGTTAGGCATACAAAGGGTAAGTACAGACAGATAATGTAAGGAGATTATTATTACCCGGGGGCAGTCTTGAAGGCCGGCAGACTTGACTGCATGGAGTCACCCGAAGAAGGGGAGGTCTCCTGGTAATTGGAGTCAGAAGAGTTGAGTGGCTGACGGATGACACCCGCCAACGGATGAAAAGGGTATAGGTGAGAAAAAACCTCAGTGCGGCGTTTCCTTGTTGCGTCGGGTAACCCGGTGGAGAGGTTGGTGTCCTTGCGGGCCCGGGTGTGACGCCGGCTCTCATGAACCTGCTGTTTCAAAAGAAATTGAGGGTCTCAGTGAGCTAATGGATGGGAAAGGCTTACTTTCCGGGTTACCCTTCGGACTTTCAGCTGTGGTAAAGGCTCCGAGCCGGAGGAAAGTGATGTTACCTCTTCGACCACCGGGTTACTGGCGCCGGTGTCATCCTGTCAATAAGCAAGTGTTGATAAGGCGGACAGCATCAGACAACATATACAACAAGAATTTAAAAGGTTTAAGGGTTACCTCTGACTCGGAGCTATCGCTTAACTGCATTAGCTCCGAAGCAGTGGGTCTGCTGCCCTTCTTGCGAGGGGCGGCTTTCTTGGCGGCTTTCTTCGCCTTCCTGGCCTTCTTGGCCGCTTCATGGTCATACTTGACCCGCCAGAATTTGTCATCAGCCTGAGAAATACAGTAATGAATTCTTAGTAAGATGAACGGTAAAATAAAATGGAAAGGTTAAAGTCAGCGGCTTACCGCTGGGGCTGGATTGGTCTTGCAGAATGGGGCTAGCCCGGTTCTTCCACAGTCTACCAGGCTCTCGTTTAACAGAGCCTTGGTTTCTTCTTCAGCAACGTCTTCTGGAAGGTCGTTGCGACTGTGCCTCTGCGGGTCATCCTTTCGCCCGGTGTACTCACACATTAAGCCGGGGCGGCGGCTCAATGGGATCACCCGCCAAGAGATCCAGACCCGGACCAGGTCTATTCCGTTTAGACTGTTGCCTAGCAGGGCCTTGATCTTATTGATCATTGGAAGCAGAGGCTGGCATTCCGCGGCAGTCAACTTGTCGGATAGCGGATGAGTCGGCTCCAGGCGCGTTGGGCGAAAGCCGGGCAGCGGGCTCTCATCAGCCGGGGACGTGTCTTGGCAGTAGAACCAAGTCATGTTCCAGTCCTTGGGGTGACTTGGCGGTTCTGCGTAAGGAAATAGGCAGTCCCTGCGCCGTTGGATGGAGATGCCGCCTAACTCTAGACTTGGACCGTTTGCACACTCAGTTTGGCGGTTCAAATAAAACAGCTCTCTGAAGAGCAGCAGACTCGGCTCTTCTCCAAGATATACTTCACAAAAAACTTGGAAGTTGCAGATGTTGGATACGGAATTGGGTCCTATATCCTGAGGCCGAAGGTTAAAAAAGTTGAGCACGTCCCGGAAGAATTTTGAGCCGGGCGGTGCGAAGCCCCGGCTCATATGGTCTGCAAAGATCACTACCTCCCCGTCCCTCGGCTGAGGTCTCTCTTCGGACGGGTCAGGGGCACGGTAGGACATCACTTCCTTCCTGGGCAGATATCCGGACTTAACAAAGTTGGCCAGGGTCTCTTCGGTGACGCCGGATCTCATCCAGTTACAAGTGATGGGAGCCTTGGGAGGCATGGTGACGGTTGGTGATCTATGATGAAGAGGAAAGTGTCCGGGTTAATTATAAGCCGGAGTTTACCATTCAAACTACAGTGACGGCTTATGAAGGGAACTAATGATATATATTGATACGGTGAATTATCTAAGCCGTCGGAGTTTTCAGGATAAGTTGGTCATCTACGGCTTACCGCAGTTAAGTCGGAGGATTCTACGGAGCATGGTTCTCTTTAAACCGGAACGTTCTACGGCGCGTGTTTTCTTTAAGTCGGAAGCATAAGCCGCCAAGATTCAAGGGTTGCAGTTTTTACTAAGTGTGGTAAAACAGATTTCATACATTACAGTAACTTTTTCGGATCAAAATGGTCGGGCAAGATGAAAATTTTCTAGACCTAAAGAAACAGAAACAGGAGAAGTTCTTAAGGTGGAACATGGTTTTTAAGTGGTGAAAAGAGGATTTTTTGCAGATAGAATGGATCTTGAACAGTTACCGCAAAGAGTCTGTGAAGAGTTAAGATCAACGGGGGCAGTGGCTACAGGGGTTACCGAAACTCGTGGCAATGGTGAAGAACGCGAAGAACACGAGATGAACCCTACCACAGATTTGTTCTAGCAAGGCAGGGAAGACTCACCGGAGTTGAGGAAGAGCGAAGGTCGCCGCCGTTATCTGGTCCGGGTCAGGGTGATGCAGCGGCCGGGTCGGTGAAGATCAGGGGCGCGACGGCGGCGGCGGCAGAAGTTCGGGCAGAGGAACGGCAGCGCGAGGAAGAAGAAGGAGAGTGTGAGAAGAGAGTGCCGGGCCGGCCTATTTATAAGGCCGAGTCATAAGTGGGCGCGGGATTCAAGGAGGCCACGGCGTGGTTATCTCCCCCTCACGGCGCCTCGATTTTCGCAAAGACAGTAAAAGCAAAGATCCATTGCGGATCTGGCGGAGTAAAAAACGGACTTAATGGAGGATGACGTCACGGCGGATTATCCGGAGTCCAGAGGATGACGTCACTTCGGGTTATGACCTTCACATGAATGGTAAGCCGGAGAATTTTTCTGTCTGCAGAGCTGAAGATTGACACGAGCCGGCTCAAGTCAATCTGGGGCCTAATGTTGAGGATATAGACCTGGGGGTCACCCGCCAGGAGGGCCGGGTTACTCCAAGGATCATTACCAGAAGCCCGGAGCTAAGTTTCAGGCTAATGGGCCAGAGATGGGCTGAGACCCGGATATAGCTTAAAGCCCGTAGTTACAATCATTGTTATGGTAGACTTATAGTGTAAGGCAAGTATTGTTTAGAGTCCGAGCCGGACACTCTTATGAGCCGGCCGGGACTCTAAGGGCAGCTGGGCGTTAGCCTCCTTATATAAAGGGACGACCCGACAGGAGTTTAAGGGGGACAACGATCTCTCCAAGAGCCGGGCATAGCTGTTTAGCTCCCTGGCGATTGTAACCCTAATCAATAACACCTCGAACTGGACGTAGGCTTTTACCTTCACCGTAAGGGGCCGAACCAGTATAAACCCTCGTGTTCCTTGTCCCGCATAACCCCTTCAAGCTTCCTAGTTGCGATGGCTTCACGACTAAGTCCTAGCCCAAGGACATCTGCCGTGACAATTCCACGACAGTTGGCACCCACCGTGGGGCCAGCGCACGGTGGATTTGAGTTCTTGAAGGGCAGCTTCGAAGGGCTCAAGGGATACGCTGTGGGCCGGATGACCAAGAGTCGTCGCGGCAAGCTCTACATCGACGATGCGGACTGGGGCCCCGACGCCGGCTCAGTGGAGTACGGGTACCGGGTCCCCTTCGATGGAATTCATGTCTTCATCGGCAAGATTGGAAAACCGGGCCCCGAGCCGGATCTCCGCGCCGACCTCATCGAAACGGCTCAGCGCGCGCGACCCGCCCGGGCCCGGCCTGCCTTAAAACGCGCTTTTGTAGGATGCATCCACGGAGGGCCCTCGGATCCATCTGGGACTGGGGATGAGGCGGCCGCCGGCTCTGACGGCGAGTCGGCCACTGATGAGTCAAACTCGTTGTACCAACTTCAAGATGGCAGGCTCATGAGTTATTCCGATGGCAACAGTATTCCGGACCTCTTTGAGCCGCCAAGTCAGGTTGGAGTTTTTATGGCTGGTGCACAGCCTGTTCAGAACCCCGCTGCTGGATCGGGAAACCCGGTGCCTTCTCCGGCTCAGGTGCTGATGGATCTCACGGACAAGATGACGGCCCTGTTAACCGCCACGGTTGACCCGGCGGATCAAGCCCAGTACGATGCGGAGGTGGCACAGTTGAAACTGGATTTGATAAAAGCTAAAGAGGATCTTGCAGCAGAAGGAATCAGGCTGGCTGCGGAGCGGGCGGCTCTCGATGCCCAGACTCAGTTGATTCAGGCGCAGTCCTTCCAACTCACGATGGATCAGAACGCGGCCGACGAGGTCATGAGAAGGAGGCATCAGAAGGCCCAGTCCCGACTCCCGCCGGTTTACGATCCGCGCAATCTCTTCAACACGCCGGGTGCGGGATCCAGTAACCCGCCAGGGGTCATTGCGCCCGGGTCGGGACCCCTTATTCAGCCACGAGTAATGGGACCTCCCAAGGGCCCCCCCCGCCCAGCCTCAGTATGTACCAATATCCTCGGGCCATTATAATAACCCGCTGGAGAACATGATCGCCGCAGCGGCACGGCTGGCGGCTCTACCCGTTGATGGCGACTCTCCGACGGCTATTGAGACCCGCCGGGTCAGAGAACTCCTGCAGACAGCTCTAGCACAGCAAGAGGCGTACTCCTACAGCCGGGACAGGATCCACTCAACTCCTCGCCCAGGCCAGAGCCCGAGTTACAGCCGGCACATGGTCTCAGCAACCGGCTCAAGTAATGTCCGACGCCATGACCCACCCCCTGGCCATGGCCCGGCTCACGTTGGAGCCTTCTACGCAGCAGACCAAGCACGGCAAGAGGCGGAGCAGGTGCCGCAATTGACGGCTTATCAGACCCCCCCGGCTTATCCGCCGTCGTCCGTTGATGTGGGTATTTCTACCAGGACCGGAGGTGTCCCTTGTTTGGTGCCAGCCATCCGTAATGAACGTCTACCTAAGGATTTCAAGGGCCCTAGGAAGGTGCCTAACTATACAGCTGACTTACAGCCTGCGGCCTGGATTGAGAGTTATGAAATGGCTATGGAACTGCTAGAGGTCAGCGAGGCGGCCATGGCCAAATATTTCACCATGATGTTAGATGGAACTGCCCGCACATGGTTAAAAGGGCTACCACCGAATTCCATTGGATCTTGGGCTGAGCTGAAAGCCCGTTTCATTCAAAACTTCAAGGATACCTGTAGGCAGTCTATGTCAATTGTGGACTTGACTAACTGTAAGCAGCAGGAGGGTGAATCCACGACCCATTGGGTTCGCCGGGTCAAAGAGATCATACATTCATCAGATAAGATGGATGCCGGCTCTGCAGTCTTGATGTTGGAACAGAACTGTCGCTTTGTGCCCCTAAAGATGAAACTTGGGCGGCTTAAACGTGACTGCACGGATATGGGTACACTAATGGCGGCTCTTGTCAAGTACGCTGATTCTGACGGTACCAAGGATCCCCCTCCAGATGATGAAAGGGCAGGGAAGGGAAATAAGAACGGCAATGGCAAGAGTCCTCAGTTTAACCCGGGGAATCAAGGAGGAGGCAAGCGTAAGGCCGATGGCAGCATGGAGTTCGTAGCCAACACCCAAGGTAACAACCAGCGACGCAAGGGGAGGCCCCCTCCCCGAGGCGGCGGGTCAGGACCTTCTCTGGAGCAGCTGTTGAATGAACCTTGTCCGAGACACGGCTCTAGAGAGAAGCCATCGACTCATCTGTGGAAGGATTGTGCTATCATGAAGGCCTTTAAAAACTACAATGGCCCGGGCGGCAGCTCAGGCGCCGGCGGCTCCGGCGCTGGCGGCTTTCATGGCCCGGGAGGCGGCTCAAACTCCGGTCCTCAGAACGGTCAAGGGGGCTTTAATCAACAGTCTGGTCAGGGTCATCAACAGCAACAGGGGGGCTATCAGACCAACCCAAAGCAGCTCAGCGGCGGACAGTATCACGTGTTCACCACTAGTTTGTGCAAACGAGACGAGAAGCTTCACAAGAGGGCTGTTAATGCTGTTGAGCCGGCGGTTCCACGCTACTTACGGTGGTCGGAGCAGCCTATAGTGTGGAGTAGGGAGGATCACCCTCCCCGGGTGGATAACCCGGGCCACCTGGCCTTAGTGGTGGCTCCTCAAGTGGGAGGCTATAAGTTCACAAAGGTACTCATGGATGGAGGCAGCAGCATCAACATCCTCTATTATGAGACTTTCCGTCGTATGGGGCTAGTTGATAAGAACCTCAGCCAGTCAAATACTATCTTCCATGGTGTGGTACCCGGTAAATCGGCTTATCCAGTCGGCAAGATCGAACTGGAAGTGGCCTTCGGTGATGAGAACAACTACAGGGTGGAAAAGTTGACTTTTGAAGTGGTCAAGATAAGAAGTCCATACCATGCTATATTCGGACGGCCGGCTTACGCCAAGTTCATGGCACGGCCGTGTTATGTGTACTTACAACTTAAGATGCCAGGTCACAACGGGACCATTACGGTTCACGGCAGCCGGAAAGTGGCTCTGGAGTGTGAGGAAGGTGACGCGGCTTATGCAGAGTCTGTTTGTGCCACAGAAGAGTTGAAATTTTATAAAGACAATGTTGACCCAACAGATATGACCTCTCTGAAAAAGCCAACCACGGAGAATGAACC
>NC_057808.1:283694397-283698753 GCF_018294505.1 Triticum aestivum | reverse complement strand
GCAATGAAGTTTAAATCAGCTGATGAGACTAAACTTGTTGATTTTGTTCCAGGTGACTCGTCTCAGCAGTTCAGCATCAGTGCAAATCTGGATCCGAAATAGGAAGGCGCGCTCATCGAGTTCATCCGTGAGAATAGGGACATCTTTGCATGGAAACCTTCTGACATGCCAGGTGTACCTAGAGAACTCGCTGAGCACACTCTCAATGTTGATCCAAAATTTAAGCCGGTCAGACAGTTCCTTCGACGGTTTAATGAAGAGAGGCGGAAGGCTATTGGTGAAGAAGTGGCCCGGCTTTTGGCGGCCGAGTTCATTGTTGAGGTTTTTCACCCAGAGTGGTTGGCTAACCCGGTGCTCGTACTTAAAAAGAACGGCACCTGGCGGATGTGTGTGGACTACACGGACTTGAACAAGGCGTGTCCGGCTGATCCTTTTGCTCTCCCCCGTATCGATCAAATCATTGATGCTACGGCAGGTTGTGCACGCTTAAGTTTCTTGGATGCTTATTCCGGGTATCATCAGATTAAGATGGCAGTTAAGGACCAGGAGAAGACGGCGTTCAGCACTCCCTTTGGAGCCTTCTGCTATGTCTCTATGCCCTTTGGGCTCAAGTGTGCGCAGGCGACTTACCAGCGTTGTGTACAGAATTGTCTCCATAAACAGATCGGGCGCAATGTTCATGCTTACGTGGACGATATTGTGGTTAAGTCCATCAAGGAGGAAACCCTGATAGATGACTTAAGGGAAACCTTCGATAATCTCCGGGTCTACAAGATGATGCTTAACCCGGCCAAATGTGTTTTTGGTGTTCCTGCGGGCAAGCTATTGGGCTTCTTGGTTTCTGACAGAGGAATTGAAGCTAACCCGGAGAAGATCAAAGCTATCACTTCTCTAGCTAAGCCGGCATGTATATATGATGTTCAGCGTTTGGCAGGTCGCATCGCTGCTTTAAGCCGGTTCATAAGCCGCTTGGGTGAGAAGGCTATGCCTTTATATCAGTTGATGAAGAAAACGGATAACTTTGTATGGAATGATGCAGCTAATACCGCCTTCGAGGATTTGAAAAAGCAACTGCCAGAGCCCCCCGTCCTTGCTGCTCCGGTTGATAAGGAGCCCTTGCTATTGTATGTGGCGGCAAACGCACGAGCCGTCAGTGTGGCTATTGTGGTGGAGCGCAAGGAGGCGGGTAAGGAGCATCCGGTTCAGCGGCCGGTTTATTATGTCAGTGAGGTGCTCATTGAGTCCAAGCAGCGGTATCCGCATTGGCAGAAGCTCGTATATGGGGTATTTATGGTGAGCCGGAAGCTTAAGCATTATTTTCAGGGTCATCCCATCACTGTGGTCAGTTCCGCCCCTCTCGGTGATATTATTCAGAACAGAGAGGCTACAGGGAGAATTGCTAAGTGGGCTATAGAACTTGGTCCTCATGACCTCAAATATGTGCCACGCACTGCTGTTAAGTCTCAGGCCTTGATAGACTTCATCAATGACTGGACAGAGTCGCAAGTACCTGAGCAAAATCCGGATAACACTTATTGGACTATTCACTTTGATGGGTCCAGGCAGCTGGAGGGCTCGGGAGCTGGTGTTGTCTTAGCTTCCCCCAAAGGTGACAAATTCCATTATGTGCTACAGTTGATGTTTCCTTGCACTAACAATGCGGCGGAATACGAGGCTTTGCTCCACGGTCTTCGGATGGCTAAGGAGATGAGCTTAAGCCGGGTGAGGTGCTTTGGTGACTCGGACTTGGTGGCTCAACAAGTATCCGGCACCTGGGATTCTAAGGATCCTCTCATGGCGGCTTATCGCCGCGAGGTTGATGCCATTGCCGGGCACTTCCAGGGATACCAAGTGGAGCATATTGATCACAGGAGGAACGAGGCGGCTGACGCGTTAAGCCGGCTAGGCTCTCAGCGAAAGCCGGTGCCGCCTAACACTTTCCTGGATGTCCTGTACAACCCTTCGGTCAAGTTGCCCAAGGGTAAGATCACACTACCAGTCATATTTGGTGGTGAGCTGAACTATAGGACAAAGAAGATCGTTTTTTATGTCGCCAAGATCCCGTTGCCGTATAACGGGATCCTTGTCCATCCAGCATTGGCCAAGTTTATGGCGGCGTCACACTACGCCTACAACACAATGAAGATGCCCGGCCCGATGAGCATCATCACTGTCGGCTCCTACAGGAAAGACGCGCTCATCTGCGCCGACCAACTCTACCGGGAGGCGGTGGTAGCACTTGCCGCCAAGGCACCTGCTCCTGCCACTGGAGCTCCCGAGGGGAAGAAGATCGGAAAGACCTCGAGCACCAGCGAGACCTCTTGCCCCCACTCCGGCAAGCGCGCCTCCTCGGAGTGCTGCGTCCCCATCGAGGATGTGCTAGAGAGCTCCACCGGCAAGAGCAAGAAATCCAAGGCAGCACCACCAGAGACTAAGAAGGTGCCCTTCAAGGAGGACGACACGGGCGGAGCTTTCACTAGAAGCTCCACCCTCTACAGCAAATAGGAAATCGCGCTTGTTGCCTTCCTGCGGGCGAATGACGATGTGTTTGCATGGCAAGCATTTGACATCCCCGGCATTCCCAGGGAGGTGATTGAGCACCATCTTGCTGTCTGTCCTCATGCGTGGCCTGTCAAGCAGAAGGTCAGGAAGCAAGCTTTGGAGCAGCAAGAGTGTATCATCGAAGAGATTAGGAAGTTGGAAGCGGCAGGCTTGGTCAGAGGAGCACTCTACCCAACATGGTTGGACAATCCGATGGTGGTGCGCAAGGCGAACGGAAAATGGAGGCTGTGCATTGATTATACAGATATCAATAAAGCTTGTCCAAAGGATCCCTTCCCCTTGCCACGCATCGACTAGATTGTGGACTCCACTTTTGGGTGTGACTTGTTGTCGTGTCTTGACACCTACTCCGGATACCACCAAATCTTCATGACGAAGGAAGATGAAGAGAAGACTGCGTTTATCATCCCATGTGGTACGTATTGTTTTATAAGAATGCCTTTCGGGTTGAAAAGCGCGGGCTCGACATTCGCAAGAGCGGTTCAGATTGGTTTTGAGCCCCAGCTACATAGAAATATGGAAGCTTATATGGATGACATAGTGGTAAAAACCAAGGACAAGGCGACACTTGTGCAAGATTTAGAAGAAACATTTGCAAATTTGCGAGATCAATCTCAAGTTCAATCCTAAGAAGTGTGTGTTTGGCGTCCCATCCGGCAAGCTTCTCGGGTTCTTTGTGTCTCAGCGTGGGATCGACGCGAACCCCGACAAGATCAAGGCGATTGAGCAGATTGAAGCACCAAGATGAGTCAAAGATGTGTGTCGGCTTGCTGGCTGCGTTGCTGCTTTAAGTAGGTTCGTCTCCAAATCTGCTGAGCGCGCCCTACCCTTTTTCAAGATTTTGAAAAAGGCAGGCCCAATGAAATGGACTCTAGAAGCAGAGGCAGCCCTGCAAGATTTGAGGAGGTACCTCTCCTCTACGCCAACACTAGTCGCCCCTAAACTGCAAGGGTAGTTGCTACTATATCTAGCGGTACAAATCAAGTGGTCAGTGCTGCGCTAGTGGCACAGAGAGAAGTTGATGAAGAAGCAGCAGCAGTGGCAAGACTATCGGATGACGAGCCAGAGCTCTCCCCGGCAGGGTCTGGTGCCACCAAGGCAAGACCCCCGGCAGAGTCCGGTGCCACCAAGGCAAGACCCCCGGCAGAGTCTTGTAACGCCCCGGATCCGATGCGCCAGGTGTCTTCCAGTTATTCGTCGTTGTTGCCATGTCATTTGCTTGCGTGTTGCATTTTGCCATGTCATCATCTGCATTTCATCTGCATGTTTTTCAAAACTTGCATCCGGTCCTTTTCCCCGTTGTCCGTTTCGCGATCCGACACTCGCCCGTCGCCCCTCTCAGACCTTGTTTCGTGAGCGGGAGAAAAATGTTCTCGGAATGGGCCGAGATTTGCCGAGTGGCCTTGGTATATCACCGGTAGACCGCCCGTCAAATTTCGTTCCATTTGGAGGTCGTTTGATGCCCCAACGGTTAACCGCGTAGCCCGAAACCCCCTTCTCTTTTCAGCCCAACACCCCTTCACCACAGCCCATGAGCCCATCCAAACCCCATCCATGCTCTCGGTCGTTGGATCGTGATCGTGTGGGCGAAAACTGCATCTCATTTGGACTCTCCTAGCTCCCTCTACCTATAAAAACGTCTTCCCCTCTCCATTTTCGGATCAAATCCTACCCTAACCCTAGCCTTCGTCCTTCTTGCGCCGCCGGACACGTCCGCCCCCACGCCGGACAGATCCCGCCGCCGCCCGCAGCCAACCAGGACCCGCCACGTCGCCCCTGGCCGTCCCCGCCGCC